>NW_018406841.1:954102-974897 GCF_002113885.1 Mizuhopecten yessoensis
CTCCCCAGTAAATGTAATATCTACCTTTCTGTCCCCAGGCCACTGTTCACATATCATGCATTTTTTCCCCTGTCAATATCCTTGAGGATAGATAATATTTCAATTCTGAATGCAATATTGTGGAATTTTTCTTCTCTTAAATATCATTTTTTTTCCATTCCAAAACTATAAGTTTATCGAGAGATAAAAGATATCTGGTGAAAAAGGTCCTTATTTTCTTACTTATAGTTAAATATAAATTTCAAAATGTTAAACATATATTTCAAAATGAAAAATAAAAATGAAAACTATGAAATTTCTCAAATAGTTTTCCAAGTTTTCCCAACAAGATCTGACATGAACATTTTAGGAAATACTGCCAAAAATTCACTGACATAAATCTATCGACTGTCACCAACTCCCAACTCCTACCACCTCCTGTACCCCCTACTGCCACCTAGTTATCAGGACGTGAACTATTGTCTCCCCTAGTCAACAATGTAAACCTACCAGCAATTTGCACGTTCCCCGTTGACGCAACATAAACTTCTCATCCTCCCAAACTTTGGCAGTCTGTGTATAAACGGAGACCGAGTTCTCGACATTCTACACGTTAATCCAATTGTTTGTCTATGCGTAAGTTTGACAACAGCCAGAACTACTCCATTTACATATTGACTCCTCGCGAATTCAGCAGTCTCTGTCCCATTTGTCACCAAGTAGCTTAACTACGGAAAATCAAACTCTCAAAACATCATTCACTATTGGGGGGGGGGGGGGGGGGGGACGACTTCTCTCCGACAACAATACTTAATTTACACTGCTCGACAATTCAAATAAAAAATGTGCACTCCAAGGAGGTTCAAAAAGTCTATAACATGTTTTTCGTTTGAACAGATACTTCAGTATATAAGAGGATAGGATAAACCCATTTGACGGCTCTTGTTTGGCAACGTTTCGACTGTCGGGGAAAGCGTTTTTTATCTGTACACTTTCCTACATGTAATTTATTTCAATAATACTCTACTTAATAAATGGGAATGTGTAGACTATTTCTGTTTTGCACCACATCATTCACATCACTTAATAAATACTCCCGTGTCTTGTCTGAGCTCATACCTTTCTGTAAATGTGTTTATTATAGCAATTCTTAATTAACAGATTAGCACCATGGTAACTTGGCACAACAAAATACCGGGAATACAAAGTAACATAAAAATAATTTAGTCAGTGCAGTCGTAATTTAACACTTATTATTTAATTTGCGAAAAGCACTAAAATATTATTATCTATAAAATTCAGTATCTTTTTTTGCCAAATTGTTCCTTAAAAATGTTTCAAACCATCAAGTATTCAAAATTGTACTGGACAATCTAAAAATATGCCAACTGACAAAGGGATCACATTTGAAAGTGTTTTAAATTTTTTTAAATAAAAGCAATTTTCTGTATTTTAATTATTATAAGTTGGTTTGCATACCTATACAGAGATTTTTAGGATTGTATCTTCTTTTGCTTAAAATTGATGTCAAACATATTTTGTGAAGTGGATTTGATATTTCATTCTGCTTACCACAAGCGTTGCAGGAACCAGTAAATTTCGAAGCACTTTCAGGTGTGTAAAATTCCACTAGCCCGTTAACTCTGACAGGGGATGGTAGGCTTGGTGTCGCACCTCCAGCTTTCTATAGGAAAGCATGGTGTTTCCTCATTTCCTGTTGTGGTCTTTTTCAGGTCGACTTAAGTTGGGAATTTGTCCTTGTGTTTTCGTGTAAATTTGCCCGTTTTTCTTCAATTTAACTGAAAAACTGTTACAGTATTGTCTACAGCAGTCTGTTAAAAGATTATACAAATACATGTTAAGGATATGCATTATGCCTAGTGTGGAATTTGACTTGCTATGTTAGGCTAGAAGGATTTGGTTTAACTTGATGAAACATAAGCAGTTTCGAGCTGGAAGAGGTCGAGCGTTGCCGGTTCGATCCCCAGAAAATAGGACATATTCTTATGATATATTCTCATATGTAATAATGTATTTGTGGTGCAATTGAACTATAATGCAATGTTTCCTATACTTCATGAAAAAATGTACCATATACTCTAGTTAGAAGTCATTGATAGTCATATCGTTATAATAGAGCGACACATAATTAGGTGACTTATACTGTATACTGGACCCTGGGGCCAGGGTGGCCAAGTGGTTAAGGCGTCTGACATTCTGCTACCACTAGCCCTCCACCACTGTGTTGTGGGTTTGATCAAGGCCTACGTGGGACAGTCGCCAGGTACTGGCCGTAGGTCTGTTGTTTTCCTCTGTGGATCGAACTCCGGTTTTCCTCCACCACCAAAACCTGGCACGTCCTTAAATGACCCTAGCTGTTAATAGGACGTAAAACACAAACAAACGAAGCTGTACGATGGGGGGAAGATCTGAAACGTGAAGTTACCTACTGTTTGTTGCTTAATTCTTTTACAGCCAAACCTGTATTAAGAGACCACCTGTGTTAAGAGACCACTTTCAATGTGCTGCAATTTAATGGTAGTGATTTTATAGTAAATTGACCCTGTATTAAGAGACCACCTTGGGAAGTTAAAAATGTCTCTTAACACAAGTGGTCTCTTAATACAGGGTCAATTTACTATAAATTACTACCATTAAATTGCATCACATTGAAAGTGGTCTCTTAACACAGGTGGTCTTTATCACAGGTAGTCCCTTTATGGAGGTGGTTGCATGAACAGGTTATATTAAGTGAAACCTGTGATACAGGGATTACCCCTTTAAGACTATGTACTGAAGTCACTTCATTTTTGAAGACATCCAGATTGTGAACTACACTTTTATAAACATCATCTTTAAGGTATAGCATCATGTTTTCAAATTGTTGCATGTTTTGGCAAATCAGATTCTGTCTATACGAATCCGGTCTAGTGCATCAATTGTTCAAAATTTACTTGACTGTAAAATTTATCACCATTGCTTTTTACAACTGAGTGCTATAATTATTGCCGATTCCACTTCTCTCGATCAGAATTCGGAACACTGCACTTCCCGGACAAAATAATGAACAATAATCCGGTCATTCCTGGAGTTAGCAGCTCAATCAAGCAAGTTAATTTTTGGACGGATTTCCATATTCTGTATGCAAGATTTGTATAATCCAATAGCTGTTTATATATATAAATTTAAGCCAAGGCAACATCCCACGCTCTTGTGTGAAGCCTATCCATGGCTAAATTAAGTTAGAGAGTCCCATAAATTTTCATCACTGTACACTGGTGGACCCTTACCGTGTATTTTTTTCATTTTTTCGTTTNTTGTTTGTTTGTTCGTCAATAGTTGGCCCTGAAAAACGATTTTCATGTCTAATTTATGTTGCTTCCTTCATATTGATATTAAGATAATTATACAGACATCAACAGACTTAACCCTTTCACCCCTAAGTAACTTCAGTAGACTCTACCATGCATTGATATGGACGAGTCCATCATGGTATACAGTGGTGAAAGGGTTAATAGGCCTTTTCAGGGAATCAGAAAATATTTTAAATATTTACAGCCCCATGTCAGAGATATGGATGGCCTATCAATGTAACCCCAGTGTCCCTTCCATCTGTCTGTCTGTCTGTCTGTCTGTCTGTCTATCTATCCACCAATCCACCAATCCACATTTCAGGAGATTATCTCAGGATCCAAAATGCTATTTTTTTTTTTAACTTTTACAGGTTGATAAAATATGATATGTAAATAAGCAAAATTAAATCTCCAGCACACACGCAGGCATACATACATAGGGAGATATTAGCCAGGTGGCATAGGATTAGTATAGTTAGCACATGATAAGGCAGCTTCAGCGATTTCCTCAAAATTGTATTGATTAATGTATGTACTGTAGAGCACTTTAGAGTGGCTTAGGTTAGCTAAATAGGGTGCTATATCAAATGTTGTATACTATTATCACTATTAATAAATGTTTTAAAGTTTCTAAATTTAGGTCAAGGTCACTGATACTAAAAATAGACTATGGGGGTATGCATCATAGCCATCAACACTTGAGAAACACTTTACATTCATTAATATTTCAAAATGCTGAATTAACCCTGCTACATTCGTTTGGTGAATATGGGGGATATAGAGTCAGGCACATTGCGGGCCCTTACTGACCTGTCAGTGTTCTTGTTTCAAGTCGTATTGCAGAAAGGTGTTGAAATCACAAATATCATGACAGCACAATGTTTATAATCAAAAGGTGCAGAAGTTGATTCTCAGAGGTAAATGTGAAAGAGGAAATTATGATAAATATATTTTTGTGCCTCTGCTGGAGGGGGGGGGAGGGGGGGCTTCCCATCACCTTCCTTTCATATTGTCAAATAATAACTCACATTTGGCCTTTAAGTGTTGAACATTCACCCAATTGAGGAGGCAAATGAGTTCTGTCCCCAGGCTGGGAATATACCTAAGTCTTAAAACTGAGAGTTGTTATTCCCTGCTATAACATTCAAAATTTCTGGTAATGACAACCAACTGTGTTATCAGTATAATATGACTAGGTGGGTTTCTTCAGCATGGTATCTCAGTGAGGTAGCACTTTAAAGTTGGCATCATATATCCACACTAACACAAAGTGGCGAAGGCACCACCATACTGCCTCCAGCACACAAACATATACATGCATACATTACACATGGAGGAACTTCCTTAATGACCTCAGCTGTTGATAGAACGTGACACAAAATAAAACAAAACAAAACAAAACCAATCATGTCATATTGTATCCCATGGTTAAGGTTTCGTCCCTCATGTCCCAGTTCAGTGTCATCAATCTAGCTATTTCATTTCTTAACAGATGTCAATCGAAATTTATTCAAAGGTCAACTATGATACCGCTAAAGAGATTGTATTTTAGGGTTCCAAGGTCAAGGCCAATGTCATATTGTTACTATTTATAAACAAACAATGACATTACTTTAGCAACTTTTCATTTTTATCAGACTTCATACAATGGTCGAAGATGAGAGTTCCTCCAGGAGTTTGTATCTCGGGGTTACAAGGTCAAAGTCAAGGTCACCATTATGTTTGAAGAAATTTGTCAAAGAAGGACACCTCCTTTGCATCCTGTGTAGGAGTGGAAGCATGCTGTGTAGGAGTGGAAGCATGCTGTGTAGGAGTGGAAGCATGCTGTGTAGGAGTGGAAGCATGCTGTGTAGGAGTGGAAGCATGCTGTGTAGGAGTGGAAGCATGCTGTGTAGGAGTGGAAGCATGCTGTGTAGGAGTGGAAGCATGCTGTGTAGGAGTGGAAGCATGCTGTGTAGGAGTGGAAGCATGCTGTGTAGGAGTGGAAGCATGCTGTGTAGGAGTGGAAGCATGCTGTGTAGGAGTGGAAGCATGCTGTGTAGGAGTGGAAGCATGCTGTGTAGGAGTGGAAGCATGCTGTGTAGGAGTGGAAGCATGCTGTGTAGGAGTGGAAGCATGCTGTGTAGGAGTGGAAGCATGCTGTGTAGGAGTGGAAGCACTTAAAAGCTTACAGGTCTTACAGACATTTTCTAGTTAACCTTTGTATGCTTGAGCAAACAACTCCAAGTCAGAACAAATGCCAAATGAATTGAAGTTCATTTTCTTTATAGTGATACAACTAGGAGTGCTGGGACTCTCTATCTTAACGTTATGGAGATTTCGATTCATTAACTAGGCAAATTATTGCCTATGTCACTTCTTAGTTGGTTGGCAGTTCTGATGTTGCCTATGAGATAGAGTATCAATGATTTCCGGAGACTTCAGTTGGAGCCTGACACACGAACATGGGAAGCACCGAGATGCAATGTTTTTAAATCTTCCTCTTAAAAATTTCTCCTTATAGAAATCAAGAAATGGCTGAAAAACAGTAGTCGTAACTGTTTAGTATTTACTGCAATTCCCTGAGTGGAAATGCGTCTTATCAGGTTTTTTTTTTGTTTCTGACCTTCCCCAACTGAGATTTGAATTGTACTTGTCAGAGGCATCCCAGGAAAGAAATTTTGTTTGATAGAGATTTGCGTTAGTGTGACGGAGATCAATAGGGCATGAATCGATACGGAGGCTGGGAAGTGGCATCGGTAAGCGATATCTGAGGATAGCGGTGTAGAGCAGAGAGGGCCTTTCTTTAGTATACTGTACATGGCTGTTAGACCAGAATAACTGTTAAATGATTCAGTTTTTTACACAGCCCAACATTGATTTCCTGCAAACAGTTTGGTATTAATGGATAATTCTTCAGTCAGAGGTTATAGCAGAATGTAGCCGTCTCAAACTGTAACCGAGTTTACGTGTAATAATAACATAAGTATATGATTGGAAGGTGTATATACATCCTACAGCTAAAACACAGAGTTATAACTTCAGAGGTGAAGTGGGTCGTTATGTCAATGTTCACTGATATTGATTAAATCCAATGGTTAAGTATCTAAATGCAGATTTAGTGGCGCCTTGGATTTCGACTCTTGATATCTCTGATAGTGCTGGGAAGGATACCTTTACATCTTCTTGTGTGGCTTGGAAAAAGCTTTTAGTATTTATAAGTAACCATCCGATAGAAGTATCATTATCTTAATAAAAATGCAGATGTACTGAGAAGTCAACTGCATAAAGGGTCATCTGGCTTGAAAAGTCACCTGTCTGGAGAGGTCAGCTGTATTAAGAAGTCCATTGTCTTGAGAGGTCAAGGGTGTGAAGAGGTCAAATGGCTTGAAAGGTCACCTGTCTGGAGAGGTCAGCTGTATTAAGAAAGAAGTCCATTAGCTTGAGAGGTCAAGTGTGTGAAGAGTTCAAATGGCTTGAAAAATCACCTGTCTGGAGAGGTCAACTGTATTAAGAAGTCCATTGTCTTGAGAGGTCAAGTGTATAAAGAGGTCAAATGGCTTGAAAGGTCACCTGTCTGGAGAGGTCAGCTGTATTAAGAAAGAAGTCTATTAGCTTGAGAGGTCAAGTGTGTGAAGAGGTCAAATGGCTTGAAAAGTCACCTGTCTGGAGACAGAGGTAAGCTGTATTAAGAAAGAAGTCCATTAGCTTGAGAGGTCAAGTGTGTAGAGAGGTCAACTTCAATGAAACGTCAACTGCACGAATAGGTCAACTCTATTTAAAAGTTGAATGCATAAAGAGGACAACTGTATTCAGGAGAAAACTGCATGAATGGGACAACTGTATTCAGGAGAAACTGCATGAAACGGTCAACTGTATTTAACTCTTAGACTGCTAAGCAAGATTTACCTCCCCTTAGACCCAGCCACCAAGTAATTTCAGCTAACGAGGTTTTTAATTAGTGTATTTTATTTAAAAAATCGTAACTTTTTTGTGTTTCATTTGATTGCAATAAGACTATGGTATGTTTTTGAGTTTGAAGTAAACTTTCATTTGCAACCAACTTTGTTTTGAAGTGTTGTCATTTATTCGAGAAATGGGGTGTTGAACAACAAAAACGAACAAAAAACGCAAAAAAACAACAACATTTTCTCAACAATAACTCTAACATACCTAATTTACTGTTATTCTTCTGTCACATTTTACTTGTGTAGCTCAGGAGAACATGTTATCTTGAAATATACCATGCTGTGGTACCTCATAAAGCATGGGTACACACACAAGGGAGTGTCACACTGAAGACATATGAACTGGGTTTGATGTCGCTTTTTCTGCTCGCGGTCAGAGCAAACAGCACAGTCTGGAGTTGACCTACGTCCACCTGCTGTCATGTGGGGATTCATGGATGGGAAGTGTTTCTCTGTAAGCCTAGAAGGGGGGTTGTTCACTGGCCTAGCAAATCTCTTGTTTGTAGGTTCATAGCCTTCAAGCAGACCGTGAATGACAGCTAACCGAAACTTCATTGAGGACACTTTTTTCCCTCCATTGAGAGATTTCCAGATAATTTTGCTGTTACAGAAAGTCACTTCAAGCAGATTACAGATGACTAACTTCTTCCACCATTTTAGCATTCTGTGTTGAGATACACAATATTGTGTTTGTTGATCTGCAACATCTACACCACCCATATGTTGTGTGTAAAGTTGTATCGCTCTGGGGTGGTCAACTTCGCGTACATGGCCGTCATGAAACTTAGATCTCACTGTCTTGGTGTATGTACTGCCATTGTGGACAGTTGTCAGCATGTTCACCTGTCTCTTATCATGCCAACATATGTAAAGTTTGTTACCCTGTCTCACAACAACTGGGAGGTCACCTTTTTTGGGTTTGGCGGTCTTCACCGCATTAGGAACTCCTATCCTATTAGTCCGCAGCGTGCCACATGCTCCCGTCTGGTTATCCTCAAGATCCTGGAATAGTGATGGGCTTGTAAAAAAATTATCACAGTACAGGTGATGACCTTTATGTAATAAAGGTTCTGTAACATTCATTACAACTCGGTGAGCAGCTCCTTTGGTGGGATCTCCAGCAGCTTTTCCTGTATACAACACCCAATTGTACACGTATCCTGTACTGGACTCCGCTAAAGTCCAAGTTTTCAGCCCCCATTTATGGGGTTTTGAAGGGATATATTGCAGATACTTGGTCCTTCCTTTATATGGAATTAATGTTTCATCTACAGACAGTTCTCTCCCGGGATAATAATAGTGTTGCCATTGAGAAACAAGAAGTTTTGCTACCTCAGAAAATTTGTAGGTAGGGTCAAAATTTGGGCTGTCACGTGGTGGTTCTTGTGAGTTATCAGCGGCGTGGAAAAATGACAAAATATTTAAGAACCTATCTCTTGGCATTAATACAGTAAACCCTTTCAAAGATATTAACTCATCAGTGTTCCAGTATGAATCGTAACCAGGTAAACGTACTACACCCATGTAGAGAATAATCCCAATGAAAGCTTTCATTTCCGAGTTCGTGACGTCAGTCCACTTTCTCGCACGGGCGTGAGGTTTTAAGTTTTCAACTCCACCAAGATTTGTGATGTACTGTTCATAGTATAAGTTTGTTTGAGTCACTAATATATCGATAATTTCATTATTGAATAACGTAAGAAAAATATCCGACTCCGATCCTTCCACATGTTTCGGTCCCGAATTTTCGGAAAACTCAGTCAACCACGGAGAAAAATATGCATTATGCTTTGGGTCACGATCTTCCCTATCCATTTCATTCTCAACTTCTTGTTCAATTTCCCGCAATTCCTGATCATCCAAATCAATGTCGGCATCAAGGTCAAAGTTTTCACCGATTTCATCACCAATATCTTCTGGATAGAAGCCCATAAATTCATCATCCTCGCTATCGGAGTTACCGACAAGTTCGTAAAATTCGGCTTCAGCCATTGTTGCAAAATATTTCAGTCAAAACATGCAAATAATCCCATTTTTCTGACATAAATCAATGACTTCTATCACTGTTGATTTTTGACCGCCATCTTGGATCTCACCTCTATTGACTTCCCGCGAGATATCATATATAGTAACACGGGAATTCCCGTTACATAAATTAGAAAACGAAACCTATTCATGGGCGGTATATCCCGCCGGCAGTGGCACACGGTAAGATAAGCGTGGGCGGGGATTCCCGCCAGCCGCAGTCTAAGAGTTAAGCAAATTTTTAGCAAATGTTGTTATGGTCCTATAACACACATTGCTTTTCACAGATGACAAACTTAATAAAGCCCGGCAATAGAAATTTGTGCTATAGGACCTTAACAATATTTGCTATAATATTCATTATTTATATTTACATTTTGATAGAGTAGTTACACTTTATTAAGGTATTCGAAACAGCAAATTAAGTCTTGACAACAACGAAACTGATGACGTCACAATAGAGATTGATGACGATACAATAGCAAATGTTGTTATAGTCTCATAACAACATTTGCCTTCTTAATACATTGCATTGGAAGGATGCAGAGCAAATGTAAATATTGAGAATTCAATTGCTTGAAGAGGTTAACTTCATTGAAGATGTCGTGATTAATTGACTGAATTAATTAATTGGTTGAATCCATTTCAGTCAACAAATTTAAAACATTTGACTCTTTGAGGCCTTATTGTGCCCTTTGAACATTTAGAATATGCAGCTATAGCTGACAGTCAAAACTTTCTATATTGCAAGGAGACCATTTAAAAATGATTTACCTGTTTGTCATTTCTTGATATAAAAATCTTTCACTGTTAAGATACACTAAATAGGCTAAAGAGACCAGAACTTCTTATGAAGGTTTTCATCTTTCAGAATAATTGTTTTGCCTTGGAAATAAAGAGCAAATTTCAGTAATCAGACGTTCATTTGAATGCAGATGCATTCAAGTATTACATGTTAAATGCTAATAAAATTCCACAGAATATTTCATGTCACATTTATTGTATTTCACACTGAATACATCACCCTTAAATACCTCACAAACGTCCCATTAATGCATTTGAAGTCATGCTGTCACAAACGTAGAGTTTAATGGCTATCATGAATGGTGCTCCGCGTTGTGTTAACGTTTCTCAAACCTGCAACATGACACAAGAAAACACAGTTCCGTAGTTATGTGCTGAGATAAACTATTACGTTGATATCGGGTCATTTATTGCTCATAGACGATTTAAGATATTTTTATATCCAATGATATACTGATTTAGCTTAAACACTAATGTTCTGTGATAATATCCATAACCCAGTAAGTTACAATAATTTGAATGAAATGTTGATATGAGGCATTGCTAAACACTGACTTAATTTACCCTATCTTAAGAGTGTCTAAAGCTATCTGTCTGTGACATATATCTCCAGTACAAAAGGGTTCGGCACTATTCAAAAATGGCCATGGTTCGGATTTATGGTAATACTGATGACTGAGAAAAGTACACAAGCATTGATGACACATTCAAAAGGTACACAAGAATTGATTACACATTCAAAAGGTAAATAAGAATTTGTGACCCATTTGAAAGTGAAACAAGAAATTGTGACATGTTTGAAAGTTACACAAGAATTTGTGACCTATTTGAAAGTTAAACAAGAAATTGTGACATATTTGAAAGAAACACAAGAATTTGTGACATATTTGAAAGGTACACAAGAATAGGTGATGCATTTGAAAGATACACATTAGAATTGATGATTGTTAGAAAATTTAAACAAAACTGATTACACATTTGAAAATTACACAAGGATTAATGGACTATTTGAAATGTACACAAGAATTTGTGACACATTTGAAAAGTACACACAAATTGGTGACACATCAAAAATGTTACACAAGTATTGGTGACACATTAAGTTCATTAAAGAAGCATATTAAGAAAACATGTGCAGATAACGTTCATCTACCTTTCTGATTATTAAATTAAATTTCAAGGGGTTTGTAAATGGACTGGCAACCTAAACATTATAGGTGTTATGCTTTTCATTTTCTTAAAAATACAAGAAGAAAAAAACTTTCTTAGTTTTTAGCAAGTTATGTCATCCTGGTTGCAGCAGTACAAGCGGTCATTAGATGATCATTGATAAGTGAGGTGACGGGCGATCGTGAAAATCTGTATGATCCCTGAAACCACGTACACCACTCAGCCACCTATCTTTTCATAATTTACATTATTACTTTCATAAAAATACAGCAATTCATGCTATGGCAAAAAAAAAATCTGCATTTCCGTTTTTTCTGTCGTCAAATTTCCTTCCCAGGCTATATTTATTGAAAGAAAATCACAGGAAGTCTGACATTGTGCCTCATATTTGATCACACTAAGACAGCCACGTACTACTTCAGGAACCAGCCTCGCCTGAAGGTCAAGGTCATGCAGTCAGAGTTCAGGTCAATAGTTCTTGTTGCAGATTACTATTAACAGTAACTCAATTTTACCAACAATTAGAAAATTGACCTTGACTTAAACTTTAATATATATATATATATATATATTTTAATTTAGACAATAGACTTTGACTTAATCTTTAAATTCGTAATTCACCTTTTACTGTGACCTTGACCTCCAAGCTAGTCTCCGTCATGAAAGCTCAATTTCCCGAAAGCAACATATTTTAATGGTGTATTTAAAATCATAATGTAAGACAGTCAGGCAGTTGGAAAGGAACTAAAACCAAACAATTTTCCAACATTAGGATAAAGGAAATGTTAAGGCTAGACATTTTGTAATCCTTATTTGATACTCATGCCTCAAGATCTGGAACAGGAGGTCAAATGGTAAGACTTTCCAGAAAGAGGTGACTGCAGAAAGAAACTTTTTCAGAATATTTCTAGCTGTCAAAAGCAGATCCTGTATAATCTGTAAACCTGTATAACCCTGCAGACCCGGTATAATCTGACTATCTGTATAAACTAGACACTGTTGCATCTAGTAACCAGCATTGAAAAAACCTGTCCATTCAGATGAGATGTATGACTCATTAACAGTTCAGATCTAAGGGTTCACAGTTACTTCACAGTTTTGCTGTGGTATTCAGACTAGAAAGGTTTTACTGTGGTGTTCGCTTTTAGACAGAATTCACTGTAGTGCTTGCTTTTAGACAGAATTTGCAGAATTTGCAGTGATGTTTGCTTTTAGAACAAACTCATTAAAAATGGTGTTTGCTTTTAGACAGAATTTGCAGTGGTGTTTGCTTTTAGACAGAATTTGCAGTGGTGTTTGCTTTTAGACAGAATTCACTGTGGTGTTAAGATTTGACAGTTTTTAATGAGTTGCCCAGATTAGACAGCGATTTACTGCAGTGTTTCTTTTAGAAAGGTTTTTACTGGTGTCCAATTTAGACAGGTTTCCCTGATGGTCAGATTAGACAGGTTCACTGTATGTTTGATGGTTAGAATAAGGTAACTACACAGTTTAATTCAGACACGTCAAACTTTAGAAGCCTGTGAGTTGCCAGTTTGTCTAGACAAAACCTAAGGGAGAGGACGTATAACTATGGAACAACAAGTTATTTATTGAGCTACATTCAACGTAACCTCATTGTTTGTACTTTTATATGAATTCAATACTGCATATTTAGAATAAAGTCATTCTGATTTCTGAAATAAAGCTTGTAAAGTTCTAATGCATTAACAGACAGAGTCTGTATAATAGCTGTATACAGTCATGGTCGTTTGACGATGTCCATATGAGGTTTTATGCGCCAGATGATTCAATTTGCCTCAAGCTGTTTAGTAATCAAATAAACTAATCAAAATTGATTCAAGTATGTACAAAGTGCTAACCTCAAATAAGTAATCGAATATATATAAATTATTTCGCTTTCTGGAATCTTGTTCAGATGTCAACAAAATATGGGGACTTTTCACTTACATCTACGACTCTCCTCTGGGTTTTGTCTGTCTCGAAATTAGTAAACAATTGATAGAAAAAGAAAGCCGAGAATTGTGTTTAACTGTCCACATCAGATGATATCTTGTTACGTATTGAAGTGAGTATATGAGACGCAGTAGCGCCACGATACCTACCATCCATATGTAACATTGTTATTCTTTCTGATCCGTTTTTCTATTCCCACGACAAAAAGCAAATAGCATCTGGTTGAGATACTATCGCCAGTCATCAACGTCGGGGCAGAAATTACCATGGCTAATCGAGGGTCCGTCAGCACTATAAATACTGGTCTTCGTACCAAGCAAGTCGACATGATGTACAGGGAATAATTAATGCAGGCTTTTCTGTAGTAGAAGAACTTAATAACATCGTTTAGCCTGGCATTGTATTGCAGGATGAAAATGCTATCATTCAACCGATAAAATGTCTCGATAGCAGTTCTAAATTATTTCGCTGGCACCATGGATAAAAATATGCATAGAACGGACCATCTATTGTAATGAACTGTCCAGCTAGACCCATGGCCAAAAAAAATGAGACGATAATTCTGTGAATATAGGTTATGGTAAACATTGTTTATTGAATTATGCTGAATGATCAATTTACACCCATAAGCTCTTCAAGATGTCCTCAGAAAAAATATATCTCAGTGGCCAATGAAGAGACTTCCCTAGAAAAAATGTTCAAGGACATAAAAATAAGCTAGGATGGTCAGGTGGCGCAGTGGTCCCTGATCAGACGTGAAAAGATATGGGGGCCGGCCCCTGCCCAAATACGTGGGTTTCCCCCGGATACTCAGGTTTCCTTCACATTAAGACCCCCCGGGACGCACTAATAGCGCACTAATATCAAGGCCAATTACGTACGTACAAGAGTGATATAAGTTGAAATAACTTGTTTCGTAATTGTTGTAAAATGAATAAAGTTTATATATATTAGCTAGGATTAAAGCAAGACAGGGATGGAAATTTAACATCAGATTTTTTTTGCTTTTTTTTTTAAAGTTTTCTGCTACTTGTCAAAATGGAAAAATGTAGGTTGTGATGGGTCAAAGGTCACAAAACAGAAAGGTCATGCACAGACAGGTCGAGTCCTGTGTTGAAGTGGGAACGTTTGTCATTCTGTAGGTCTGTAAAACAGTTGATGTGCAGCTCTCAACTGATGTGACTGGAAGTTTTATCAAACTTTCGGTTGTTTAACTTTTTGAAACAAAATAGCCTGCTCTATATGGAGATTTCAGCTTTGAATATTTAATAAAGTTTCAACACTTCTTCCATTCCAATTTGTCGTTGGAACAGCAGACATTAATTCTAAAGCATTTTTATTTAAAAAAGAAAAAATAACAAAAAACAAGTTGTTCAAGGAAATAAGAAATATATGACAAAACCTGTCTGGGAAATTTCTAGAAATAGCTGTGTTTATAAAGCGAAACAGGCTGAGGAAATCACATGCTCTAAATAAGTAATGGCCAGCTCCAGATCTAGAGTGTATCAGCCCGAGTTGAAAACGTAGATCCACATCTTTCAGTTACTCTAGGAGAACAATACAATGATGCTGCTTGCATGCTGTATTTCTCAGTGAAAATTGAATACTCTTGCTCTCTGATTCTTTTCAAATTGCCATCTGCTCATGTTTTGGATATCATCCAAAAAAAAATCTTCATTTTTGAAAAGAAACACGGAAACCTTGAAAAAGTTTTAAGATGATTCTGAATATAGCTTAACTGACATCTCAGCTTAAGATATAAGAACATCGAAGACCATATATGCGGGTTTAACCTTCAGAAATACGACATGGAAATTAATGTGCAGTATATATGGAGAACTCCAACTGGTATATATCATGTTTGAAAAAAATATTTTGCCATTATTTTGAACAACAGTGTGAGACCCAAAATATATCCTGAATTGAGATTTTAACTTTGTCATGGCTTATAAATGAATTATTACGTATTTGAACTGATAATCATCATTGGCATATATTTATAAATTGTTTATTATTCTATCAGTCTTGAGGGCTATGGTGCTAAGGGTTAATCTGTTCACCCCTGAAGACACATTTGAACTCTCCCAATTCAAAGGTTGGAATAGTGCCTTATGAAACTTCAGGGGTAAAAAGGTTAACCTGTTCACCCCTGCAGACACATTTGAACTCTCCCAATTCAAAGGTTGGAATAGTGCCTTATGAAACTTCAGGGGTAAAAAGGTTAACCTGTTCACCCCAGAAGACACATTTGAACTCTCCCAATTCAAAGGCTGTAATAGTTCATTATGAAACTTCAGGGGTAAAAAGTTTAATCTGCTCACCCCAGAAGACATGTTTATTTGAACTTGACCAATTTGAAGGTTGGAATAGTTCATTATGAAAATTCAGGGGTAAATGAGTTAAGGTGAAAGGTACCACGTACTGCATCTGAGTTATAACCCAATGAAGAGTTCCGCTTCAGAGCTGTATTTTTGACTTGGGTTATTTCCTGGATATGTATATAAAAAGCAACATAAAGGTGGAAAAACCTTTTTCTATTATCCAAATCCCAAAATCCAGAATGGCCACTAGTGTGTTGCGTCTGATTGGCTGAGATATGCTCATTTATGTACAGCCATAACTTCGGTTCTGTTGATGCACTTTTGTTCATACTTAGTGGGAAACGGTGCCAAAATGATAGTAAACATGGTAAATGAGAACCTATAATTCTGACACCATCAAACAAAAATGGCTGCCATGGCTTGTCAGATTGGCCAAGACCTTTTTAGGTTATAATTTTTGTTCTGATGGTCTGATTTTGCTTATACATACTTGGTGATAGCTATTATTTGTTGTATTACATACATAGATAACATCTTATAGCCATTATGATAATGGTGAGACATGGCAAAGCTCTTGCTGACCCGCTAGTGTTCGACTGGTGTGGTCTAGAATATTTGGAATCTGATCACTGATCTATAGCATAAACAAAAGAATTTTTCTAACATGGGGCCAGCTAGACCTTACCTGAAATGCTTGCAGACCTTGACCTGAGCCTGCTGTACTTTTGATAGAACGCCCGAGTATGTAGTGTTTTTCGCCTCTCCTGGGTCCTTTTATCAGTCTATATGAGATTGATCAACATAAACTGGTAATATTGGTCAAATCGTAAACCGCAATCTACCATAGCTCTACTCCCTTGGTACTGTAATCTGCATGTAAGCTATCGTTTTTTAAACCATTAAAGTTTTTAATCTAGATCCTGCAGACACTTCTAAAAGCAAAACTTGCTGACAGGGACACTAAAATGGAAAATAAACGAAACATTCTCTACTGTTTGTGAAAACATGTGATGGACCATTTGATTTAAGTTTAGTTGCACTATAACAGATGAGTGTTATCTTATTCCATTTCAGTGATAGATATTTCAGTGCATTAGAAATTTGGACATCATATTTCAGATACTTAACGTTTCCTGGTTTTGCAAAGTAATGACATATTTGATATCTTATAACCTAAAAATTACTTTTGTATTCAGGATATTGTCAGAGAAAGCCCTCCACTTATTTATTACATACATTTAATTACACTGCTTCTAATTTTTTCCTTTAAATTGTCCTGAAAATAGCTTTCTTTATGCAAATGATTAATTTATTCTGAAAATGAGAACAGTTACTATAAGAGTAATTAATCATCTAAAGAGAATGAATTCTTATTGGCCATTTTTTTGTCAATTTCAGGAAGACTTGTAAGAATTACTGGTAATTTCTTCAGATCCTTTTACTATGGTCAAATTGATTTGTACGTCAATGTATTCTTGAAACATTTCATCAAATTACTTTCATGAAAAAATTAGATGCTTAGTTGAATAGCATTATCACAATTTGAAAGAAGCCGAATTATAGAGAAGTAGTTGTTAGATAATTGAAAACCATTTCTGTGATGGTATTAAGGATTTGCGCTCCCAATAATGGGATAAAATAAAAGCACCATAACAAACTTAAGTCCTGGTGAATCAGAAACTTAGTATTTTTTAATGAGTATCACTAAAGATGAGCATACAATATAAGATTTCTTAAAAATAAAAAATAAAAACTTTTGAAGTATTGAACAAGCATTCTTAACCCTTTCACCCCTATGTAACTTTAGTAGACTCTACCATGCATTGATATGGAAGAGCCCATTATGGTCTACAGTGGTGAAAGGGTTAAACATGTAACCAGAGTTTTAAGTCCTCCATCCAAATGATATGCATGCCTGAAATTTTGAGAAGGAAATATTTTGATTGCATGAAGTTATGATAATAAAAACGGCTGAGTGGTGGTATGTACGAATGATTTGGCCAATATTCCCCATAACCTATCCCTTAGGTCAGACTCAATGGTCATGCCAAGAATGAATTTGGAAAATGACAGTGCCTTATATACCTAATGCACCAGTGGCATGAGCTGCCAAAAATCTGTGCTTCTACTGTGTCGCCATGGGAGTATTACAGACGTATCTTTACAGGCCGTAACCAAATAGCCTGGACGTAACTGCAAATTTCATCACAAGACGTTTGGGGTAGTAAATTGTGTGTATAGCATGTGCCGGCTGGGTAGAAACATCTTCGTAATGATTGCTCTGGTATCTCGAGCAATTTGCATGGCTGAATCATTTTTCATTCCAGCCCATAAAAAGAAAAGCGTTAATAATGGCAAAGCGATACCATGACAACATGGCGTTGAATGTAGACAGATATTAAAGCACCGTTGTGTAGGGAGTAAGCCGATAAGAATATTTTTCGAGGAAAGCGTGGTCTATTTGTCTGGTTATTTCATTTCTACATGACGAGAAGTTATTAAATAAGTTCAGTTTTGTTTATGCTGGTAAGCTTTCTCATAATGTGAAGTTTGTATTGTTTTCATAGTTCTATATATATATACTGGATTTCTTACTTAATTAAACTGAGAAAATGAAGCAAAAGAAAAAGATGTATACATGGGCGGATTGGTCGAGTGGTTAACACTCCGGCCTTCCATGCAGGCGGCCAGGGTTCAATCCCCAAAGTCATCGTACACATGGAATATTCAGAGAAAGTGTTTTTCTCCTGCCCACACAACTCCAACAGTCCAGGTGGAGTATAAATTGGTCTGGGTGGATGTTGTGGTATCTGTGCTGTAACATTCAAGTGAGGTGGCAATATAAATGATGCCGTTAGAAGCATGGTCCCACTACAAACAGAACACAATACATCTCAAGCACACACAAAGGCATACACACATATGGAGATATTAGCCAGGTGGCATAGGACGTGTAGTTAGCGCCCGATAGGCAGTTCCTGTAAATTCTTCAAAAATTGTATTGATTAATGGATATGCTCATTGTGTGAATTGTATATCTATGTACTGTAAAGCCCTTTAGAGTGGCTTATGTTAGCTAGATAGAGTGCTATATCAAATGTTGTATTTCATTATTATCATTACTTTTATCCTAGAGTGGTCAAATGGACTATGTAATTTTTCTACTTGGGGGGGAAAAAACAAAAAAACAATTTACAGTAGAAATTTTGAACTAAATCACCTGTGACCTGTGATTGAATAGATGATCGATCATCCTCAAGTTGTGTGGATTTTGAGCTTGAAACCCTGTAGGGTATTTCATTATGAGTTTCTCTTACCCTGGACAGGTGTATTCGCACATTTATTGGTATGAGATTTCCTTGTCTCACCCTAAGGTTGAGACGGGGGATTCCCCTATTCATAACAATGGTATGACGTCACTTCAACAATACAATGACGTCACGTCAACAATCCGTCAACGACACGTCAACCCTGAATTTAGCATGTAACTATGTCATTACATTGTGTATATGATACACAATAGGAGAACATGAGGGTAAGAGAAAACGAATCATTCACCCCCTGGTGGGTAAGATAGAGGAATCTAAATCCTCTGGGAAAGATTCTTAAGATGCCAAACACTCGGCAGTGCCCCATATTGAGATTCCCCTGTTTCTCCCCAAAGGGTGTGAGAGATTCTGTTAGTTCACGATGCTTTAACAATGTGTGGAAGGGGGAGGGGGAGCTTTCTAAGATAGCAAAATATCAGAAAAGAGTTTACGGCTGCCTTGTGTACAGCAACAGTTATAGTCATACCTGGTAACTGATTTTGGGGTAGCTAATCAAACAGTCATCCAGTCAGCGGGATGAACCCAGTCTAAATGAGTCAAAATTTGATTTGGTTTACGAGGGAGCTGAATGGTAGGATCAAAGGATAGGATAGGATTGGTGGTGTTTATATATAAATTCCAAGTCACTGAAAAAGGGCACTGATAGAGTATTCAGGCATTATTAACACATTCACCCCTGAAGACACATTTGAACTCTTCCAATTCAAAGGTTGGAATAGTTCATTATGAAATTTCAGGGGTGACTGTCGGTGAATTGAGACAAATATTTTTCTATGGTTGCAGCTTTCTGACACTTCTGGTACCAAATTGTACAATAAATGATTGTCACAGCAGGTTACCAAGTTCAAGTGTTGTTGCAGCATCCCTCAATACATGACCAGTGGACATTTAACACGTTCTGCGGTAAAATATCTGTTGGACCAGTTTGAGAAATGCGGGGATCAAACTCACAAACCTTCACTCCAAAGTCGGTCATACTATAAACAGCACTAATCTAAGCCTATTACTCGTTTCTAAAGATTCTACATGTTGGCTATCTTGGGACTTCCATTCTGATTAATTTCAAGCTTGATTCGATCTTGCCCTGTGTGCGTAATCTTACAGAAAGATGATTCAGTAAGCTTCGTTGCAATCTAGACCTTGTATTATTTTTACCGTGAGAAAAATCAATATTACAGAAATTAGAAAACAACTACTTAGACATCTGATCACCGACTTGTACCGGACAATTTCAATTAATTTGGGATGAAGTACCGCATATGTCAGAACTTGTTACCCATTTCGTGACAAATCGGCGAACAGACAAGCAGTGATGTTGACTGAGGCAAGAAATCATGAGAGATCACGAATCATTTCTGCTGACAACCAAGTGGCTCAGATTGCTACAAGTTAGGAATTAAGTGTGTTGACACTGGAATGAAGTTAAGGCAAATTCGCCCAAGAATCCAGGAACTTTGGCTTTTTTTATGCCCCCGCCATGAAATGGGGGTGGGGGGGGCATATAGTGTTGCCCATTCCCGACCCGTGACACTCCCGTCCCGTCCCGTGATCAAAGTGGTTGTAACTATTTATAAAACATCTAACACTGAAACTAATTTCACATGATGACGGGGCCCCATTCATGTCTTAGAGACATTTTCTAGTTTATATTTAAATCATTTTCTTATGTTAATTTTTAATGTCATAGACATTCCAAATCTTAACAATCTAAATATACTTTTATTGGTAAATTGAGTGAAGTAACAGTTTTGTGATGGAAACTAGAATTTTAAAGTCTTTAAAAGACATTGGCGACAAACAAGTTTGAAAAGCGTTCCTGGAAAAAATGTCTTCTAAAGTGGAATGCATATCTGCCAAGTTGATATTTAGACTTATACCTCTGTGATATGCAGGAACCATTTCGGGGGGGGG
>NW_018406841.1:974927-1061077 GCF_002113885.1 Mizuhopecten yessoensis
TATTTATTTCATTGTACAGGATGTCATTTTCAAATCTTTATCAGTAGAAAAGCATTGATATTTATCATTTAATACAAAACTTATGGAAAATTATATTTTCTACTCCAGTAAGCATAAAGAGACTCCATCTAATTGATATGGACTTATAAAATAGAGTTATCTCCCCTTAAATATTGATTTACATGACCAAAGTAATATGGTCTTATCAAAAGAATTCAAATATTTTGTATCAATATCTTGACACAATTTCGGTCATTTCTTAGATATTGACCAAGTTTGAAGTGTTCGGTACGAGGAACATTGTGACAACAATCTGATAATGGCGGGTCCCTATACATCACAGGGCAGGCCCATTAGAGAAAGTATCGATATGTGTCAAAACTTGACAAATGACTCCAGACGGATTGGTAGATCTGTACAAAGTTTGATATATGCGACTGCAGATTTGCATATGATGAAATTAACCTTTTGAAAATCCATCGCAACCGAACGTCTACGTGAGAAATGATTCATATTGCAAGGAAATGTCTGCATGGGGGTGGACTACGTGTGTATAAAACCGATAGTCAACTGCAAATTCACTCCTCTAATTTCATCACGTTGAATGATGTCATTTCAAATCTGATTCTTTACTGTTTGTTAAAGCCCTTGGGGATTACAAAAATAGCTTCCCAGTCACTGAATTAAGGTCGATAAAAATTTGGAAAAAAAAAAATCAAATATTATTTCGAATCAAATATTTAAAGTTTGGTTTTGTACCCTCTTAATTCAATTCATGTAACAGTTTTTTCCTTTGAAGGTCTCTTACTGAATGAATTGTGTAAAGGTCCATGACAGATTTGTGTTATTTCTGCCAAGATTACTGAATTTTAAATCTGTTACTGCTTCAAAAAAGCTGTTTGTATCATATTCTTTACTAGTTTTTTCCTTCCTGCAGATTCCATCTTTTTAAAAAGTCATTTTTTTTAAAGGTCATGGTGTACAATTTCTTTGTTTATGTGGATACACCGACAGTTAAATGTTTCTTGTTTACATTTTCCCCATTAAATGTTTTTGTTTACTTTTTCCCCATTAAATGTTTCTTGTTTACATTTTCCCCATTAAATGTTTCTTGTTTTCATTTTCCCAATTAAATGTTTTACATACGTTTTAGATTCAATTTTGTTTTTATACGTACTTTATCAATATTAAACTTAACAATGTGTACTTAAATAGTAAAATTGTTCTTCTGTTGAAGCAGACACTGAGGAAATAATGGGTGAGTCACTGACTACAGGCCCCATGGGTCTTTGCTTGAAATCACCTAATGTCACTGATGAATCTTACAACCCGTATAATTGTTTGAAATGGACACTTTTTGATTGCAAGAAATATCACGATTAAAGAGATTATTTTTCCAGCTCACCAAAATGTATATTTTGTGTTCATAATGCATGTATTACTGAGGTTTGAGTTTATACAGACTTGAGCTGCATTGCTGATCGCTAATCACTATCCTGCCTGTAGCATTCACTCCACAATTTGCAAAAAAACTCCAATAACATTAAATTATTTTATACACCTCCCCAAATAAGTAATTTATTAGTATATTCAAAGTAAAAAAAATAATTAAAAAACATATTTTTAAGTGTATTCTAGGTTAAAAAACATATTTGTAAGTGTATTCTAAATTAAAAAACATATTTTTAAGTGCATTCTAGGTTAAAAAGTACATATTTGTAAATGCATTGTAAGTTAAAAACAAATATGTACAAGATATCACATGAACCCCTCAAAAGGTTCACTTTATGTTCACCCCATATAATGGTAATTTGTTGAGCATCATTCAAGGTCAAAGGGTCAAAAGTCACTCTTGTGTTTTTTGTCAGCTGGGTGTAGGATAAGGGAATATTAGCCACAAAAAGAACAAATTTTGCATTGCTTACAGCTGTGATCCAGGCAGTTGTTAGTTTTGGTCATAAGTCTAATGATACAATATGATAATGAATGCATGATTCCAAATAAAATACATTGTATGGGGTTTAGGGTTTGTCTTCTTTTACTCATGCCTTCACCAATACTCACAAATGTAGTAATTATAACATTTCTATCTTCACTTTGTTACCTTCACATAAGGGGCCGAGTCGGGTTAAGGCGCCTGGCTGTCTGCCAACACTAAGCCCTCCACCACTGGGTCGCGGGTTTGAGACCTACGTGGTGCAGTCGCCAGGTACAGGCTATAGGTCGGTGGTTTTACTTGGGGTACTTCGTTATTCCTCCACCATTAAAACCTGGCACTTCCTTAAATGACCAGAGCTGTTTATTGGACAAAAAAAAACAACAAACCTTTCCACCAGTCGATGCAGCATACATTGTGTGTGTGGGGAGGTGTAATTTTGATAGTAAGGTGCATTTCTGATCCCTAAATGGGAGGCAAACTCAAAATGTCATAGATAGGTATAAGTGTGTAAATTTGAACGCTAATTGTACATACAGTCACACTTCGATGTTTCAAACTTTGCGGGATTTATAATCCTAAGTAGATGCTTGTAATTGTACTGTGTGTAAGGATTTTGAATTAAAAAATATTTTTAATTGGATGTGTTTTAGTTCAACTCCGGTGCCCCTTGTGCCAAATAAACCAAAATTACGCCACATCAAAACTGTCACATTTTACGTTGCGTTTCACACTTAAGTGTCAAACAAGATTGAATTAACGTCTGAATGTCTTGGTGGAAAATTCACCCTTGAGACTCACTTGTGTTGCAAAAATGATGACAAGTTTGATGGAAGGGTGAGGATTTTCTGCCCTGAAGCTATTATTTCTAAAGAGCAAGAGAGCCAGAAATGGAATTTTACAAGAGCTAAGGCATTCCTGAAGATGGAACAACTTCCCCTGACCAGCTTCCATGGAGTGTGCTGGGACATAAATGTTGCCCAGCCAATAGTCATAGTTCTAAAGTGAGGCTGTCTCAACAGGCTCCTCTCGTGTTAATAAAGCTCAATGAGATTTGTTTAAGGCGATTCAGTACATAGAATATGCTAGTAAATTCAGGTACCGACCATGAGCACTTTTCGTAAGCTACACTTAAAATATTTAGTGTGTAAAAAATATCGATAAAAGGCATATGTATTCTTTAATGCCTGGAGTTCTCCGTCCTGTAGTTTACTCCGTATACACCAAATGTTTCCCTGCGCAGTTTGAAGCAGTGACTGTATGTTTTCTTTACGATCGTAAGTTGAAGCAGTTTTACCCCGATAGCTTGGTGGCACGTCACTTGAATTGAGTTGGTGGCATAAACGTAGCCTCTGCATATTGTTCTTATATCAAACGTGATTCATTAAACTATGACATTGCATGGCAAATGTCCATGTTAAGCTTACAGCTTTGTCTCCGGGTCTGTGGCCTGTTACCATGAGGACAATACGAGTCCCACTAAAACTGCACAGGCGTTGTTAAACAGAGTCGTAGAAGCTATCACGCAACGTTGTGAATTGTACCCAGAAGGAACCTAATAGATAATTATGGTTTCAGACATCCAGAATTTGGTTTTTATAATACTTTATTATTTGTTTTCCGTATCATATCAGCAATGTTGAAGTTTCATTGGCCTTTGGAAATCACAAAGCAAAGTCTTAAAATCGAAAGGAAGAGAAACCACAGTTAATTTCTGCCATACATAAGTTTTTTTGATAATTAAATACATTCATTAATAAAAGCATCTTACTCGGGCAAAAATACACAAATTGATGTCATAAAGAGCACACTTTGAACACATAATGTCATGAAGACATGTTATAGTAAAATATGAATCAATGTGTTTTTTGATGAAATTTCAAAATTGCATTGAAATGTTGTTTTTGAACTCCAGACAATTTTTCTCTAGAAAACAAAGAACTTTTGTTTCAAAAATAATGATTTACTCAACATTTAAGCATGCAATTACAGCAATTTCAAGAAATCTGATGCTTATTTTATTTTTATTTTTTAAATTTTGATGATTGCTGTTAATGATATTACCCATAATAGTCATACAGTGTATGGAAGTTCAAATCAGAAAATCGATTTAGCTACAAGGCTGTTTTTAATCGTATAAACAGTTTTGAATAATTCCTTATTGATCTTGAATCAACTCGGGGTCAAAGCTATATTTAGAAAGACTCGAAATCAAACCAAAGTTAACAAATTGGTCAGAATTTTAAGTTTTCAAACGAGAACGATGATAAATTATGCCTGACAGGATGTTGTAACTTAAATAAAGATGACTTTTTCACGCATGTCCCTGTAGTTTTCAAGGAGATGACCTAGCTTTCCTTGAAATTTATTAAGACTGACAGGTCTGCAATTTGAGATAGAAAAAAAATACATTTATCAAATGGTAAGTGGACTTTGGGACAGACTTAAAGGATATTGCTCAGAGATCGGGCAATTTGTTGAGTTAAACCAACAATGCAAAACTAAAATTGGAGTGCACACTTCAGCTAGCTGTGAAATGAGCATTCAGAATTAAAATACTAATCCAATATCACAGACGAAGTTTCTATAAAAGTAAATTAGGTATACCTCACGCATGTAAAAGAAAAAGAAAACACCTAAAGCAGACTTATAGATTGGTCACGTTTTTTAGCAGTGCAAAATTCAATATAGGTGTAATGGTCTCAAGTGAAGGATTACAAACCAAATGGTGGTTATAGATTCGGCACAGCCCCAGCAATTCAACGCGATGCATATAAATGGGGATGCGACTCGTACGGACCGTCTTGTAAGTAATAGCTATAGGTGCTGCAAGGCTTTCGGAATCAGGCGTGCCCCGATCAGCACCAACCTATAATGTCTTTGACGCTAGATAACCTATTGTGTTGAAACATATTTTTCTTCTTCAATGTGGACGGTCATCCGTCTCTGCCATCAAGAACCCCGTTCTTGAGTAACACATGTGTCAGTTGACAGTTGCTTCCTCTTTAACCAACCCCCTTAAATTCCTGGTTAAGGATTCGTACTTGTTGGTTTGTATATGTATGTTGGTTGGAGGATAATCCATCTGGTAAATGTCTTAAAGAACTATTGGTTGTCATTTATAAAATGTAGTGTACTTTCCAGAGAGATCAATAACAATGCAAGTATTATTATATTCTTGGGGAAGATGATACGATGCTTTTTTTTTTTTTTTTTTTTAACTAAATATAAACAAGATTTTTGTTTATTGGATTGTTATTTGTTTTTCTGAAACACAAAAACATTTTTTTAGTTCATGTATACTGTGATTTAAAGCTTTCATTTATTATTCATATATGAAGTTTCAGATTATGAAATAATTGAAACAAGAATGGTAAAGCATCAAAATTGAAACCAGAAAATGTAATTGTGCGTGTGAAACACATTTATAATGATCCCACAGGGTCATAATAATTCTGAGAAATTTAGATTTCCATCGGCATAATTTGTTTGCAATTTGATGTTCATGATTGAGACAATTCCTCTCCAAGGACTACAAGTATGAATTCTCTATGAACAAGGTATTGTAACAAATGTTCTCGGTAAATTTACCGTTTTTGACACAAAAGGGAACCTGCAGGGATAGGTAAGTGATAGCAAAGCTCCTTATTTACACACATTTTTACCTCAAATGACATTCCTCAAAACTTTTTGTTTGGTCCTGTTTATGATCAACTCCTAAGTTGAATTCTCCATGAACAAAGCAGTATATCATTCAGAAGTATTGCATTTAAATATATAAACTTGATTCATTTATATTACAAGAATTATTTAACAAGTTATTTCAACTTATATAAAGTCTTGTTGGCCCTGATGTCAGTGTAGTGGAACTAGACTGGGTCGATCACCGGCGACCAGGTTAAGCTCAATTGGCAGAGCATCCGTCGACAGTTAAGAGAGTCCCACATGTTTGATCCCCCGTCTGGCTGTGCATTTTTCTTCCCTATTAATTACATCAGCACATAAGGGTCTTAATGTGGGAGGAAACTAGACTACCTGGAGAAAACCAACGTGTTCGGGCAGGTGACCCCATACCTGTTCCTGTCTGATAAAGGAATCTAGCCCTTCCGCCTTGATGAAAGGCGAGTGCGCTATCCACTGCGCCAACCGACCACCTATCAATATATAAAAATATTGCATTGATCACAGCTAGTGTATCTGTAGATAATGTTCCATGGACCTTCGCCTTTCATTTTGATGCTTGTCTGAGCAAAAACACAGCAACATTTCAGTGGCGGAAATTGCCAAACAAACGCAACCTGAGCAGGATAGGGAAATTATAGAATCCAGAATGGGAAAAATATCTGGATTTCTTTTTTTAATGATTGTATTGGAGATATATCTTTAAAATCCAAGCCAGCACCTTTATTATATCAAATACAGTCATTTAGGACAGATGTTGAAATATTTCATCAAAATCATAGCAGCATTGGATATGTTCTGCTCCGGGAATGAAATATAAAACTTAATTAAGCTTGGGACAGTGTGCACTAAATACTGAATTGTGCATGCCAATGTTTCTGTTGTGCATCAAATCAATTCCCAATTATCTGGAAAATCCTGTAATCCGGATTGTTTTAGGAAGTGTCCAGAATCAGTTAGGGTCCAATGTCTAGTGAGCATTCGCTTATAATTCAGTCTTTGTAATTTCGAAAAAGGATTGGGAAAATGGCGAGGTCTATTGTTAGTAGGTTGGCTTTTGATTTTATAGAATTTGTCATTTGTAGAATGTTAAATTTTCAAATAATTTGAAAATGTTAATTTTCTTTCCTAATCGGGTGAAATAAAATTGATACAAAAGCTAGTTTTCCTCACAATACTGACACGTATTTTAATTGACGATGGATCAGACAACAAAGAAAGGGGCTGACATGGCAGTTTAAGAATTTTTTACTAGTTAGAAGTAACATCTTTTTGTAGCAAAAATCATGTTTCAAGTACATTTGACATCTCGTTTTTGCCTTGAAATCAATATCATGACCAAAGTTTATCTAATCAAAGAAATGGATCATGAGGGTTTCTGAACTTATTGGTCTGATTTAATGTTGCTGAACTGTGAACTAGCACAATTGAACAGCGTACCTATCATTTGTACTTGTAAAACCAAATTCTGCACATCAAACTTTTATTCATTTAAGGCAGGTGTTTTCCAGAAATCATTCAGTGTATAATCTAATGTGTTATCTTCAATGCAGTCCATGCTGATTTTCATCATCCACCCCCCACCCCACTGGTCAAAGTAATGTGAAGGTTCGAAGTATGAAGGGCAAAGTAATGTGAAGGGCAAAGTCAAAATGTGAAGGGCAAATTGAAATGTGAAGGGCAAAGTCAAAATGTGAAGGGCAAATTGAAATGTGAAGGGTAAAGTCAAAATGTGAAGGGCAAATTGAAATGTGAAGGGCAAAGTCAAAATGTGAAGGGCAAATTGAAATGTGAAGGGCAAAGTCAAAATGTGAAGGGCAAATTGAAATGTGAAGGGCAAAGCAATATGAAGGTCAAAGTGAATATGAAGGTCAAAGTGAAATGTGAAGGGCAAAATAATGTAAAGGTCAAAGTGAAATGTGAAGGGCAAAGTGAAATGTGAAGGTTAACGTGAAATGTTGAGCCAGCTGGTTATCAAAAGTATAAATTATAGAAGTTTTTCATTGTGAATTGATATGTTTTCAGTTAAGTCCTACAAAGTTTAAATATGACCAGACTTCTTATATGCAGACTTGGTAAATCGTGGGCTATTGAGGAGGGTTCATGGGTGCGCAAGGTTGTTGCCATTGTATTTAATTTATGTATTTATGAATTTTAAAGAAAGCAAATTTGCAAATTCAATTCCAAATGTGAGCAAACATTTCTTGTTGAATAACACAGCTGATCTGTATCTGTCTGAAAACTGCAGAATGAATTCAACACAGAATTGATAAGTATTTTCCCCACATATACGTGAAAATAAACACTGTATGAAATTCAAAACTTTCTACAGTGGTGCAGTTTGCAGATTGTCCATCAATTAATTGGTGGAATCCAATGATTTGAATACTAGAGCAAGACCCATTGAGTTTTGCACTCCTGAGAGATAAGTCGTCAATAGAGAGCACTATTAAATATCATTACTGAATCATTGTAGATGCTTTGGATAATTTCTTATCGGTACTTCTTTAACTGAATTCATCAAGGCTGTGTTTACATAAGATTTGTTTTCTTAAACCGAAAATTCCCTGTACAATTAAAGTACAGTGAAAGTAAATAAGAAAAAAACGAATAATCTTACTTTCGATGTAGTGTGAAACTTTTCATCAGCATGACAGTATAGATTTGAACTTGAAGCTCCCCATTCTGAACAGTTTTCGTATTTTTTGTTTATAAACAGGAGCTTTATCCGTGTCTGTTACGTATAACGGCTCGGGTTTAAAGTAGCCGGAGCCTTCTCGCTGAGAGGGAGATTGATCAATGGAATATTGCATCAATGATTTTGATGGTTGACAGTTTGGCTGTCAATTCTCGTTTAAGTTTGGTAATATCCCCAGTTTTCAGCGATATCATCTTTAATTATTCATTGATCAACGTATAGAGAAATTATCAGGGGAGAACCAAAGGAGTTGTGGTTACCACAACGTTTTACAGATTTTTATCAGAAAGCGCTGTTTCGTGAGATAATTTTGAGAGAAAGAAAATTCTGTTTTATATTTAGATCATCATTAGGGTTTTGTTTGAAGACGTACTGCCACAAATCACATGTTGTCTTGATTGTGAAGTTTAACACATTCGAATCTGATAAAAAGGTCAGTTACTGCTTAAATTAATGATTAAAAGGAATAAATGTAACCTACATACAGGCTATATGATCACCATCAAGGCTTAGTGGACTCTTATAGGCTACGCTCTGAATCGCAAACCGAACACTACATCGCCCTTGATAAAAAAAGGTACAAAATTGTTTCATGTCGAAAGACATTTATGTAAGTTTTTAAGATAGATTCCCTTGCTAGTTTGGCCAAGAAGAAAATAAAATGACAGCTCATTCATCTTGGGCTAGTCTGGAAAGCTCATTCTCTGCACATCCACGTATGGGAACTACCAAGTTCCTTTTTCGTTGTTGCATGTAGCCAAGTAGTGTGATATCCAGAAAATCTATGTATCAGACATTTTTATTGACACCAAAGTGTCGGAAGGAGCAACTTTCCAAACACTGTTATCGCAATATAATCTACATAAAATTATACAGAAAGTGAAATAAGTAAGAGAAGGCTAGATATCTTTGGATAAACATTTGTTACGATGAATACTGAGGATTAAATACTTGTATTTTCGCACGGTTACTTTGGTGAAATGCCTTACAATATATATATTCATTAAGGATTTTTTACGTGTTTCAATCAGGACGTATATTTCATACATTACAGATGAATAGTTGTTGTGTGGTACTTGAATTGGTAATTTTATGATCAGTTTAGGTTGATACAAAAATACAAAAATAAAAATATAAATACCCCAAAAGTTTTAAAACAGTTCAGAAATCTTCTCTCCAGAGGGACATAAATTATCACACAGTTAATTTTCAGGGCAGGTGGACTCAAGATTTTATCAACATGAAAACATTGTTCTCCCATGACAAACCCTCAAAATACTGTGCGATAAGCTGTTTATCATCTATATATATATAACTACATTAAATACTTCTCCATTAATAAAATATAACTTCCATTATAATACTCTATGGGACTTCTCTGCCTTATAATCATTGAGATTCAAGGTTGCATGGTGACAAACGTAAACATGTATACGATTTTATACGAAGAAAAACCATGAACCTTAAAATTGCATAGAAAAATATTTTTGAAACAAATATTCTTGACATAAGTTTCTTCATACGCTTAAAATGGTGTTGTTAATTAATCATCACAAGATTTTTTCATAATTTATAACGATTTGTTTATGACAGAATCTTTTCATACGAAAACATATTTTTTTGAGATAATCCATTCCCAAATGGGAATATCAATTCTCATGTCGTTTTCAACTTCTTCTCAAGTATTCTAATACTGACAATTACGCATGTTAATGAATTTAGTATCTTATTACATGATGTTTGGTATAAAATAGTATATAGATGATATCAGTAAGTTAACTCATTCATCCCTGAAGACACATTTGAACTCTTCCAATTCAAAGGTTGGAATAGTTCATTATGAAATTTCAGGGACGAATGAGTTAACACTTTATTAAGAGACCTTCTCTGTAAATAGATGTCTATCAGGTCTTCTTTGATCGTTTTTTTTAATACAAAATTTTACTGTATCTACTATAAATAGAAGACTTAAATTTTCTATCCATGATGTTAAAAAGTTAATTTGATTTTACAGGTCTTTTAGGCCTCTTGTTAACTTTCTGCTTTATGCATTAGATGATTTATAGCGTAAACCCTGATTTCGTGTGAAAATGTTCTCAGCATTGGCTAATGCAATAAAATATAGTGACAATAACTGTCTCATTTGTTTCTGATTTTACGGAACATACATATCGGGAAATCTTGTAATTGTTTAGGCAGACAAGTCCATGGCCAATCTCATGTGGTTCCAATGGAAGGTGAAATGAGCAATTACGTAAAATGGCTCCTTGGGAACCCACTGCTTTTCTGTCATTTCCTAATTATGTCTGAGGTGTGCAGAGGCTCGGTGGATTGAATATTTTAACACATGTCTATCAATCACATAGACTGCCCTCGCTTTCGGAGGCTTCTGGCTAATATACCAACATGCAGATATTGATGAGGAGGACGACGGCCTTGATTTTTTGTAAACTGGGCGAGAACCTTTAGAAGTTTTACGATGAAAGTGACATAGATGTCTAGAGTCATAGAATGCTGATAGTTTTGAACGAGAAAAATCCTTACCTTGGCCATATTGATGAAGTGAGAATGTAAAAATGCTTGAGTCTGCTTATTGATAGTGTTTAACCCTGACCAAACACATTCCCACAGAAAAGCTTAGAAGTTTTTCCTTCTGTCAACACTTTGGGCTGTTGGGCGCAATAGTCGAGGCTGTTACGGTTGTCTGGATGAGGCCCTTTGGGACGTGTTGGTGAATAGACTGAACATGTCTCACTGTTCCCATGGTGGCCATTCCCGTAAGAGATCGTGTAATTTTGACAGTTGTTAGGTAAAATACGTCAAAATCTTTGTCACTGATTTTTTGTCCAGTCTGACATGTGGTGAAGGTTATCCCCAATGCCAAGGTCATCACAGTGACTTTCAACAAACCATAGCATTTTATCATCTCTAGTTTACACCATGACCATCACAGTATTGTATAAATTTAAGAGGATATGCTAATTTTCATTATGCCAGTAATTTGTGTTAGAGTAGTCTCCCTTGAGAAAATTGATTAGCTTTATCAAAGTCAATGACAGCAAATAAAAAAAAATCACAAGATATGTAAGAGGTCTGTTAACAAGAAACTATTAAGATAAATGTTCTAGTATTAGTAGCATAAACCCTTAAGGCAACCTTGAGGAATTTGGTTCATTAATTTTAAGGATTAAATAAGAAATACAGATAAAAGCTATCTGACGCAGATCTGTGTTGGGAGGTTTTTCCTAGAATAACAAATTAAATAGAACTGTTTATGGTAAAACATTACCTGAGTTTTTTCAATGTATATATATGGTAATCTGCAGGTGTATCTTAAATTTATCATAAAGCTTCAATAAAAGTGAAGTTTTTATTGGCTATTACATGTGCTTAACCTGATATTAGAAACAAGTAATGGAGTTACCTCCCCTTTAACTTTTTTCTTTTTTTTTAATTCAATTAGGTGTATCGACTGCTTCCAACTGCACTCAAATTTGGAAAGTGTGAAAGATATAAAGTTCTGATTTATATATAGCTTTGAGAAACATGTTTCTGACAACTTCCTAATCCACATTATTTCTATAACACTGCAGTAACTTAATAGACTTGCTATATAAGCTAGAAGAAAAATTAGATTATCTCTGTATATCATAAGTACATGGTTATGGAAAATCTAAAAAAAAATGTCAAATTTCTCAAATTTTAAAATTGAAAAATATACATGTCTGTCGTTATCTCTGATCTTTATGTTTGATAAAGATATAAAACATAGATACAGATAAAAGCCGTGAAAATTTCCTGTGAGAATCAGACAGATCCATTAAGCGTATGTCAGACCTGCTAACCTTTGAATCTCCCAATGGGGGTCATGACCCCCATTGGAAAATTCTGTGGGGGGTGATAACGCGCGAACGAAAATTTGTGTGGAAATTTAATAATTTTGCGGGGTCNTATGTTATTATGACTTAACACGTAAGCTTAACTCTCAAGGATGCCTAGCTCGTATCAGAGTTGCTTCATTATACAGACACTCTCGCAATTTTTGCCGCTGAGTTATTAAGAGAGTTTGGCTTGGGTAAAGAGCATCAAATCACAGGGGTCTCTCATGCCCTTATGTCCTTGTGCCCTCTTGAGCCCTCTTAAACAATCACTGAATAAAAAAGTGTCCGGTAATTAAGAATACTGACAAATATTTTTATTGAAAACTGCAAATTCAATTTTTACGTACAATTTAAAACATTTTCCAGTCTTGTACCCAATGGGTTACTATAAGCATAATAATTTTGGTAGTGTCCTGTTAAATTCATGAATGAATATTCATGATTCCACTTCAAACACGTAACTAACAATAAAAGTAAATAAATGGCAAATATTGGAATTATGTTATTCAAATGTAGATATATGGTCTACATTTCTAGACCCAACACTCACCAGAATTATGTGCAATTGTAATAAATCCATCTTTATTACAATCGCATGGAAAAAATATATACTGCGGACCCGACAATAGATTAAATTTTTAATGCACTGGTATTATAGTCTACTGTAGGACCAAAGACTTTTATCAAGATATATAGCTTTGGAAGTTTATTCTACAGAGTTTCAGTAGTCGGCTGTGAAATAAAATTATCTTCATGTCACAAATGTATGACGACCTGCTTCACTCAGTCTGTTTGTTTATCAGTCTGTCAGTAAATGACTATATCTATAGCTTTCTGCTGATTTTGTAGGTTTTAAAGGTGTATTTTTTCTCATAAGAGAGTGATAGTTGGAAAAGAAATTTTAAATCTTGTGGATGGGATGGGGGATACGTACCTAGGAATAAAATGAGAAATTTAAGTTTACAATACTACATAAAATTTATGGAAAACCATCAAGTAGACAAATGTAAAACCACAGTATAAGAAATCTTGTCATCTCAAAAATTGCAATTATGTGTGTTTGTGTGTGTTATTACTTGGCAACAGGAAGGAAGGAGGGAGGAATGTAGCAAACTGGACTGGGTAATGATTTCTAGTGACCAAGTAGTTTAACTCATTCACCCCTGAAGACACATTTGAACTCTAAATCCAATTCAAAGGTTGGTATAGTTACTTGAAATTTCAGGGGTGAATGAGTTAATTGGTTCAGAATTCAAAGATCAGCCTGGCCCCATTACATATTTCCCTCGAGTGTTACACTGAGGTCATACTTAGTGGTACCAAAGGTTAGCTGATAATTCAAGTTGTTTGCAGTTTCAAGATTTTTAGGGCTTGTATTTGATTTGCTTTTTCACAAATAACAGATTTTGATCTGTACAATATTTTAAAAAACAAGAATTGCACACATTTTCTAGTTTAACCCCGATTTTGGAGAGCAACTTTTAACCAGGACCACTAGATGATCCAGATAGCACAAATTTTGTGCAGCACCTTCTTATTTCTGTCCGCCACCAGTAATTACCCAAATGTGCAAATGGATTTTCACAGCAAAATTGAACCCCTCCAGAAAGGATTAGAAACAGAGTTTTTAGAAAAGAAAAAAAAATTCTCGGCTAACTTTTACTGTTTTTACGATCTTGTTTTCTTGCTCAATTAGATTTGCCGGTGAAATGACTGGATGCTGCCTGTTTAGGGGTATAATGACACGTAGAGGGTTGAAATATTCATGATGCAATACTAAGGTAAACACGTGAAACCTCTGTACATGTGTTACTTTTCTACTATCAAATCAAACAGCACATAAGTTTATCACATGAAACGTGCTGTGCCCTAACAAATTAAAGTCAAAATAGACCATGGCAGACACTAGAATGCTAATTTGAACCCCACAAATGAAGAAAGAGCCTAGGGCACGGATATTTTTATCATGTCAGTTCTCTAATTTGTCTGCTTCACCAAATCATTCATTCTTCGTTTGTTTAAGATGTTGAGGGTAACGGTCCTATTTTTCTGCTCCTGACGTTTTATTGGCTTGCCTTCAGTTTTTATACTCATTGTACTTTACGTCAAGTAATGAAATAAAATTGAATGTTCATGGAGATTTTATTCCGCCGATTCAATCATTCTTTATCCATTTTAGGAATAAAAAAATTAAACGAACAAAAGTGTCTACTTATATATAGCGACTGTACATGACATGTGACCTTGTTGAGTCATTGGGATCGATGAACACGCGTTGGATTGTAGTACTCCAACGGTAAAAAGGGTCACAAGTTCAAGGGAAGTTGTACTGGCACTATATTACTTCATTTCCCTTGCCGTTAAATTTTGTACTCAACGACACTATTAAAGAGTAACTTTTCCTGAGTTAGGCATTCTAATGAAATACAGTGAACCTAAGTTGTCATGACAACAGAAAATGTTCATCTAATTTAGAGAAGCATTATTCTTACTTCATTTTGAACTTCTATTGTTGGTACACTTTGGTTGTGCCAGCCACCCTACCTCCCCTCCACTCCACCTAGGACAAAGTGAGTGACATTTCTAAATGTATAAACCCTTACCCCCTTGCTAACACGCCCCCCCCCAAAACCTCCCGAGGTATCTTCACTTAAACAATGGGCAGTATACTGGATTCTGGTTGTGTATCTGTTCTTTGAAGATGGAGACGGAAGTTTGTCAAATCCTTGTCACATTATACATTTACTTCATTCCTGTCTTCCTCTCTCCTCCTTCTCCTCCTCCCTCTCCTCCTCCTCCCAGACTCCCTGCCCTGTTGCCTCTTCACCTGTCCTACCCCCTCCCTTCCTCATTCCCTCATGCGTCAGTTCTTCCTTTATCATTTTCCTGTTCAATACACCTTTAAGCTCTTCCTCTCTTGTTCCTTCATCAATCTGCTGCCTGTAGCCTCAGAGCCCTTAGATCCCCAAGTGATGGTCAAACATATAAAAAGACCTTGGAGCGTCGGGATTGTCCTGATACAGGTTCTTCCTGGTGTTTGTTCCAATGCAAAAAAAATTTTGTGTGTGTATGCATATAAAATCTTCTTTCCGTGGAATCTCTGACGGAGAGATTTACCGGGCATGCAGATGTTTAAGTTACAGCTTTCATATAAGGAATAGTTTCAGATTCTTTTTCTTGCATGCTTGTTGGGCATGATTCCCACTCCTACCTTGTCCGATATCGTGTTTCTCAAAGTTGATATGAAGGCTACATACATCATCTGTTCGTATTCATGCTAGGTTACATAACAGGAGACCCGGACCGTGATACCGGTGTCGCTTATCAGATCCACACTGACGTCGGAATAATTCAGCGAGCTTTATATATTTTGATGTTCTGTATAAGCCAGACCCCGTCGTGGGACCAATTCTCATATAAAACGACAATTTTATTAACCTCACTCGGTAATGTGCGCATGTTTGGTAAATCTACACTCCTCAATAATAGTAACGTGTCGTTTCGTATTTATGTCAGTTCGTTGTGTAGGTTCGCCCATTCATCATGAATTTTATAAATGTTGAAGGTCCCTTTTTTGGCTTCTGCAATATAACCATGCGTGTTTGTCCGTTATAACTAATAGCATATGAAGGCAATTCGAAGTATCTATACTATTGTATTTTTTTTTTATCAATTTTAATGAAAAATATAACTGAAACTCTTCAATAAAAAGTCAGTGGTCTGAAACACGATTTTGATTACATAAAACCATACAATAGGAATGACAAGCGTACAGCCTGGTGCCAGTGGTGGGTATGATTTATAGGTACTTGTTCTCCGATTCTGGTGCCGGGCATGCTACACCGAGAAAGGTTCCGAGACGACGGGATGAATGGAAATAAAATTAGAGTCTGCCAGAGGTTTACTGAGGTAGTCAATAAAAGGATAAGAAAATGACTCGAAGCTATGTATGGTCGCACAATTGTTTGTAACAGTTTCTAAAGTCCTTGTATATTATCCCATACATCTCCTCCGTGATGCTGCTCTATTACTGGGATAAAGCATCTTTGCCACTTTTAGCCGGAGTTATTGACAATTGGGTGTCCATCATACAGCCTAATGCTATTTAATCTATATTTACGAGAGCATTTTGCTAATGATGAAAGTTTTCGTTTATAACTACTCCTAGCATATGCTAGATTGTATATATAGGCGTCTGAAGGATAACTTAGCTTCAGGCAAATTTTGGTTTTTTTTGTATCTTTTTTTTTCTTTTTCTCCCTACATTGTTGTCTGGGGGTGCTGGGTTTGGTGGCAGTCTTGTGTTGTGTCCACGGTAACGAAGGGTGTATAAAGTTACGGTGTCCGTGGTAACACTGGGAGAGAGAAGCTGGGGTTGGTTGTGGACGGTTGTCACTATTGATTGTGCCCTTGCCTTATACTTAATAAATATGTTGGGATTTGTACTCGGAGAAGACTTGTGTAAAGCCACTAGGTTACGGTATTAGCCTCGTCGGCCATCTATAATGTGCTTGGTAGTCACTGTACGTGCACTCCAATGAGTAAGACCTAACTGCACCACCAGCGGGGAGTGTAGGTAACGCCGACACACCGTCACAGAGAAGCTCCGGGAGACGGATCATGCCGCAATGGTCCTGGTACAAGTAACTGTCGGCTCCAGGAACTGGGAAATTTAAAACTTCGTGTCCTGTATTAATATTGTATGATGCGAAGCTTTAGGTGTTAAAACAACTTGTGATTGGCTGGGATAAGGATTGTGTCTTGTTAACATGTACAAGTTGTCGGCCAGAAGGGGTCTATGGTACGTGCTTGTTCTGTCTAGTCGGTACAAAAGCAACCAAAACACCTACATCTCATTCTTTTAGGCACTTGTCCACTACCTTCTTGGAGACTTTTTTTTCAAGAGCTTTGAGGATCTAGTAGGATTGAACATGGAAACATTACTTAGAATGATTTTCTGTTTGTGGTTGCTGTTTTGGTCACTTGGACATGTACACGGAAAAAGATCCTCAAGTCGTGTCTATCCAGAAGGTAATCATTCCATTTTTATCCTACCAAAATATTGGAAGTTTCATTTGAGGTTATATTTTTACAGTATATCAATTTGAATAGATCTATATTGAAAAAAAAGGACAAACCTTTTAAAGTTTTGAACTTTTTTGACACATAGTATATTGACTCATATTTCTGAATTATTCAGGTTAAACTTTGACAGTTTTTAAACCTTAACTTTGAAATGAAAAAAAAAATATTGAAATCTTTTAAGCTTTAGTTGACGACTGACAAGCATAGCCCAGCCCTTTGTTGCCAACGTATACACACAGCTGTACCTGAACAGCTGTAAATAAAAAAAAGCCAATAAGTTTCCTAAATTATGAGTTACGTATAATCAAGTCGTGACTGTAGGTATATAGATAAGACATAAGTTTTAAGATTCATTGAAGCTATATTTTTAAAGAGTCAAATGAATATCTTCAATATTCTTTCACAACGAAACAGTCATATGTATCTCAAAGATTTTAACTGTTTGACAGAAACCCAGCTATGTTGACTTTGTATTGATTTCACCTTTTCACAGGAAAATATTGTCATAGTTTTTCATGAATATATGCTATATATATGTATATATAGGCTATATATGTATATTCCCTGTTTAAGTTAAAACTTTCAGGATCAAACTTTCTGTTTTGTATTTCTTTTTAGTCAATAATGCTAAAAACTTGAAACATTAAATTAAAAGTATTTTTAACATAAGGAATACTTTTTTATATAATAACAAGATTTAAAAAAATAAACTTTTTTATGCCAATGTTTTGGAAATCCAAATTTTTTAAACTGTCAATTCACATTTTCATGATAATAATAAAGGTGTAGATTGTTAAGAATGCTCAGGTAATAGGGATATAAAGTAAACCAACCTGTGTTCAATCTATGTTCAATTCAGAGAAAATTTTAACATAAACCGTCTTGGGAAACCATCAGCATGCTGGCAATAAAAAGTAATATCCCTTAACAGGAAACTGACTAACAGCTCCAGGTTCTGTGTGCTTCTTATAACCGTGTTATACTGTCACCATTATAAGATAAAACCTTGTTATACTGTCACCATTATAAGATAAAACCTTGTTATACTGTCAACATTATAAGATAAAACCTTGTTATACTGCCACCATTATAAGATAAATCCTTGTTATACTACCACCATTATGAGATAAAACCTTATTATACTGTCACCATTGTAAGATAAAACCGTGTTATACTGTCACCATTATAAGATAAAACCTTGTTATACTACCACCATTATAAGATAAAACCTTATTATACTGTCACCATTATAAGATAAAACCGTGTTATACTGTCACGATTATAAGATAAAACTGTGTTTTACTGTCACCATTATAAGATAAAACCTTGTTATACTACCACCATTATAAGATAAAACCGTGTTATACTGTCACCATTATAAGATGAAACTGTGTTTTACTGTCACCATTATAAGATAAAACCTTGTTATACTACCACCATTATAAGATAAAACCGTGTTATACTGTCACCATTATAAGATGAAAATGTGTTTTACTGTCACCATTATAAGATAAAACCGTGTTTTACTGTCACCATTATAAGATAAAACCTTGTTTTACTGTCACCATTATAAGATAAAACCTTGTTTTACTGTCACCATTATAAGATAAAACCTTGTTTTACTGTCACCATTATAAGATAAAACCGTGTTAAACTGTCACCATTATAAGATAAAACCTTGTTATAATGCCATAATTATACAGTAAAACCTTGTTATACCGCCAACAATCCTCTGCAGGTTGGAGGTAGAGTAGGCCTGTTGTATCCCACCACATGTTGCAAAAGACAACTATATGAGGGCCCTGCAGAATCGGGGGGCTTTCCTCTGTGTCTTAACTGCTAAGGGACATTGAACACACCAAAACAGATCTGCTGACCCCCCCAACCCCCTACTGCAACATTTGGGATCGTCATATTTATCTCTCTTCTTCCTAACAACCTTTTTGTTTCCTAGTGCCTTGCTTGGAAATACCTCACTTTTTGCCTTAGTGTTGAACGTTCACCAAAGTGGTGTAGGCAATGGGTTCTGTCCTGTGACTTGGACATACCAAAGTCCTTAAAAATGGTACTTGTTATGTTCAGCATTTAGGATTATTGCAACAACTAGTTTAACTGTTGTCAGTATAATGTGACCTGTGGAATACCGTGCTTCAGTGAGGTGCCACTCCATAAGTCGGCATCAGATCTGCACTATCTCAACTTAAAGGAAGCAAATACATTAACAATTACCCTGCCTCCAACACATACACACATTAGCACACATACAGAACATACATTGAGGCACCTTCCTAAATGACCTAAGCTGTTAATAGGGAGTTAAAAAAATAAAACCAAACCAAATTAACCTATTGCTGCCATTATATAGTAAAGTCTTGTTATATTGCCACCATTAACAGTTAAACTTTGTTATACTGCCACCATTAACAGTTAAACCTTGTTATACTGCTACCATTAACAGTTAAACCTTGTTATACTGCCACCATTAACAGTTAAACCTTGTTATACTACCACCATTAATAGTTAAACCTTATACTGCCACCATTAACAGTTAAACCTTGTTATACTGCTACCATTAACAGTTAAACCTTGTTATACTGCCACCATTATCAGTTAAACTTTGTTATACTGCCACCATTAACAGTTAAACCTTGTTATACTGCAACCATTAACAGTTAAACCTTGTTATACTGCCACCATTAATAGTTAAACCTTGTTATACTGCCACCATTTTACAGTAAAACCTTGTTATACTGCCAATTTGTTTCCAGCAGAATGTTAAATCTTTATAAGGATTTGGCAATAAATTGAGTTTGTAAAGAAATTGTTATGAAAAGAAATATGGATAGTTACATATAAAGTAAGGTGGCAAATAAAATGAAGGACATTGTGTTAAGATTAATCGGTAAGTTTTGGGCATTATATCAAAGTTTTTACTGTACATAAACAAGGGGTATTATAAAGAGGTTTTATTGTATAGTGTCAAAAAGGGACATATATCAAGGTTTTGCTGTATAATGGCATACTATAGGGTCATTAAATCGAGATTTGACTGTATAATGAAAACTAGAGTCCTTATATTGAGGTTTTACAGTATAATATGGTTAATATTACAGGATTCTTCTTTAGAGAGGTGGTCTGTCATATGAAAGGAGAGATACATCTGGAGATATTGTTGTATTGATAACATTGTCAGTCAGGGTACATTTTGCTTTGTTATAAAGGGGTGAGCTTGTACATACATTGTATATGGAGCCTATCAAATCAAGTGCTTTGGACATTGATGTTATCATGGCATCATAAGAAAGTTTTGAAAATCACCAGTTTCTGTTCAGCTTCTGTACAAATCTGTATTTCATTGAGAATCCAGGGCACCTTATACTATTACAAAAGGAATTGTGCTTGATGTTGGTCTGTGTACGTACCATGCAGCCTCCAACAAAGAAGAGTTCCAATTTGTTCAGCATTTTTTCTGACTCTATAAGTTTTCCATTTGCTATAGCAAGGATGTAGAATAAAGTCATAATAATTTCCTTTATTTCACAAAACATCTCTGCCCAAGGAATCAATCCCTGGACCTCCCAATTAGTAACACAGGGAGCTATATACTGTGTATACTCTGAAAAAAATCAAAAATATTCTAAATCCTTAAAAAAAAAAAAAAAAAAAAAACTATAATTGTTTGATAAATATATAAAGAATAGCATAAATCTAACAGATAAAGAACTAAATTGTATAAAGTGGAACGTCGGGGCCTAGTTGTTCATTAGGACAGTGGAACATCAGGGCCTAATTGTTCAATAGGACAGTGGAACGTCAGGGCCTAGTTGTTCAATAGGACAGTGGAACATCAGGGCCTAGTTGTTCAATAGGACAGTGAAACGTCGGGGCCTAGTTGTTCAATAGGACAGTGAAACGTCGGGGGCTAGTTGTTCAATAGGACAGTGAAACGTCGGGGGCCTAGTTGTTCAATAGGACAGTGAAACGTCAGGGCCTAGTTGTTCATTAGGACAGTGAAATGTCGGGGGCCTAGTTGTTCAATAGGACAGTGGAACGTCAGGGCCTAGTTGTTCAATAGGACAGTGAAACGTCGGGGGCCTAGGTGTTCAATAGGACAGTGAAGCGTCGGGGCCTAGCTATATATAGTTGTTCAATAGGACAGTGGAACATCAGGGCCTAATTGTTTAATAGGAGAGTGAAACGTCGGGCCTAGTTGTTCAATAGGACAGTGAAGCGTCGGGGCCTAGCTATATATAGTTGTTTAATAGGACAGTGGAACATCAGGGCCTAATTGTTTAATAGGACAGTGAAATGTCGGGGGCCTAGTTGTTCAATAGGACAGTGAAATGTCGGGGCCTAGTTGTTCAATAGGACAGTGAAGCGTCGGGGCCTAGCTATATATAGTTGTTTAATAGGACAGTGGAACATCAGGGCCTAATTGTTTAATAGGACAGTGAAACGTCGGGGGCCTAGTTCCTCAATAGGACAGTGAAACGTCGGGGCCTAGTTGTTCAATAGGACAGTGAAGCGTCGGGGCCTAGCTATATATAGTTGTTCAATAGGACAGTGGAACATCAGGGCCAGGACAGTTAATAGGACAGTAAAACGTCGGGGGCCTAGTTGTTTAATAGGACAGTGGAACATCAGGGCCTAATTGTTCAATAGGACAGTGAAACGTCGGGGCCTAGTTGTTCATTAGGACAGTGAAGCGTCGGGGCCTAGCTATATATAGTTGTTCAATAGGACAGTGGAACATCAGGGCCTAATTGTTTAATAGGAGAGTGAAACGTCGGGCCTAGTTGTTCAATAGGACAGTGAAGCGTCGGGGCCTAGCTATATATAGTTGTTCAGTAGGACAGTGGAACATCAGGGCCTAATTGTTTAATAGGACAGTAAAACGTCGGGGGCCTAGTTGTTTAATAGGACAGTGGAATGTCAGGGCCTAGTTGTTCAATAGGACAGTGAAACGTCGGGGGCCTTGTTGTTTAATAGGACAGTGAAACGTCGGGGCCTAGTTGTTCAATAGGACAGTGAAGCGTTTTTCATTTTTCAACCAATGCATGTAATTTTAGTCTACAAAACTATTTGCTACCTGGAAATTTGTAATTCTATCATTGGTTGTTTCAAAGATACTCAAAAAATGAAATTTGCACTAATCATCTTTTTAACAACTCAACTTGGTCGTAGTTTCTGCCTTAATATATGATAAATACAGAATCTTGAGTGACCTTATCGTCCCTTAGTGTAACAAAGAAATTGCCTGGGGTATCAAAGTCGTTTAATTTATGTCTTTTATGGGTATATAAAGCTGGTCTTTCAAGAAGTATATGGTCTCTAAAGTCTTGGTGGCTTGACTTTGTCATTAAAATGTGTATTCTCACCATAACTTTCACTTATAATGCCCCTTGTTGTAAAGAAGGAACTTCAGAAAAGGGCAAATATTGATTTTCTAGAATCAAACTTTTTATTGTGCACACATTACAGAAAGGTTTATATACGATCTTGGTCTCTGTGGTATATAAAACATGACTGCATGGTTTTGATACGTAGATATTCTGCAAGCAAAGTGTACCATGATGATTTGAATGACTCAATTTATACATAATATTCAACTTTATTCTTCTATTTTGTAGTCAAATGTATACAAATGTTAGAAGGAAGTTCTTTAAAGTTGTTTTTATTTTTCCTTTTTTTTCCTGATTTAGTACTGAAATGTAACATATTAAAAGTTTGAAAATAAGACTTCCTATGTCACAAGGATCACACAGAGCTTTTCTCCCTGTACCGCAATACTGTCTACTGTTTAACTCAGTGTAACTCTTGTAGTCTATTCCGGCCAGTCCTCCTCCAGGGAGTCTTTGTCCTCTGACATATATATATCTCTTCTTCCTTTCCTCTTCTGGTCTTCTTCTCATTCTCCCTTTCTGTTATTTTCTCTTCTCTTCTTTCCTTTCTTTTCATACCCCCTAGAAAATATTTGTAAACCATAAGCTGTTTAACTTCATGTCCCAACTACCCTTTTATGGCAATGGAGCCAAATGCTTCCGAGTTCGGTAACAAGCTCTGCCCACCTCTCTCCTGATTGATTTAACCAATTACTTTTATATAGTGTTAATACAGTAGAGGTGTAATAATTATAACTAATACATGTGTACAGATGATCTTATTTTGTTACCCCATGCATACATAGTGGGAGTGAAGGATTGAACCCTGGGATTAAGGCCCTGGGTCATAACATGGAAACAACTGGTATCCCGGGCCCACACTATAACCATACATGCTATGCTTTAAGAGATTAGTACACTCAATTGACACCAGAGTGTTGGCCCTGCTCCTGAGCTATATACATATAACTGTTTGCTTGGCATCATAGAAGGTGAACACAACTTTTCTACCAAGATTAGTACAGACTGATTTACAATTTAGCATCATTTATTTCCGCATGATATTCAATGTAAGTCTCGTTCAACAGGAAATGGGGAAAAACACGTTTTAGTATCCCTATCTAATAAAACATACGTAATCTTGTTTGAACATATCTCATGAATTTTTTATATGAAGATCTGTAAAGTTAACAGTTTCATTTTGTAATCGTGTTAAAATAGAGGGGGGATTAGGACATTCCGTAAATGTCATTTTATCTGTATCCAGACTCCGGTAAGAGATTGGATCACTATCACCAGGATCAATATTTGGAGCAACCTGTGACCCTCTGTTTAATAATGGATTCTCCCAGGGGAATGGGTCTTGGTCGTACTAAATTTTTCAGGGGGAGTAGGTACAATAATTGGATATTTCTGTTGATGTACACATTCAAAACTGGAAATATGCACCTGAAGCAATGTAATTGAATTTATAGTCAAAGCCGGTTTGTTTGGAATTGCTTTGAAGCCAGTGTTTGACATTCAATCGATACATTTGTAATGAAAAAAATCACTTTTTGTAACTTTTTCTTGTATTTCTTTTTCTGACGTGAGTCGTTTTAATCAATGAGTTTGAAACTTGATATTTAACTGAAATTTGGATAATGAAAATTGTCATGAAGTAGCTACTGTTAACCTGTCTCAATGGCCAATTGCCTAGTGCTATATCTAGTCCTGAAGATATATCACTGGTATTGGGCTTGCATCATGCTAAACAGAATCGCCGGATATGTTATACAGTTTTTGACTTGGGTTGAAGGTGACAGGTGAGTTGTTAAACCCCATGGAAATATTCTAGCAGTGGTTCTTTGTACTATTTCCTTGTAGTCTGTAGTGACTTCATGCTCCTGTATGGGTTCCCTTATTAATACACCTGATTTCTCAAGAGGTTCACAATTGCTGCTAGACACCTGCCTAAAATATTTCATTTACATCAAGATGCAAAATCATACACAATAACACAAGGGAAAAGAGCATACAACAAAAATGTAGGAAAAATGTTTTTTTGGAAATCTCCAATATTTTTGCCTGGAACATTTTCATTCAAAGTCATAACATTTGATGATTTTGCTTTATTGTTATACTTGTCTTGTCTGTGATTTGTATTCAATATCATGCAATATTTAAAAGTAATCCATATAAATAAAGTTAAATGTGACCACAGGGAGCAGCATGAACCCCCAGAAAACCCTAGGATATTGGTCACTTACTAAGCAATGTCAAGTGTGGTCAATGGCTGGTTTGGTGTGCTCAAACACATTAGCAATGGTGGCGGCGGTGGGACGTTGCACATTAAGGGCATTGTGTAACGTAAATGTACATATGCTTGCACGACGTTACACATCCATCATTATGTATTCTATAAATAAAAACATCATATCTGAATCAATCACTTGACTCCTATTGAATTAGTTTATGTTTGATGTTTACATTGACATGGACACAGCTAGAGAGTTTATGTTTGATGTTTATGTTGACTTGGACACTGCTAGAGATTTTATGTTTGATGTTTTTGTTGACATGGACACAGCTAGAGAGTTTATGTTTGATGTTTATGTTGACATGGACACAGCTAGATGTTCGGAGTTTGGTCTATTTACGACAGACGTCAACTGTGTGGTTGAAACTGACTGGACTATAACTAGTAATATAATGATGCCTTACCCACATACATTTCACTGTTTAACCCTTTCACCACTGTAGACCATAATGGACTCATCCAGATCAATGCATGGTAGAGTCTACTAAAGTTACATAGGGGTGAAAGGGTTAATGATACATCAGGAGAGCTTGTACATCAGATATAAATGCACAGCTCTTGCACAGAAATGATTTACAAATAATTGTATTCATGGTTTGTTAAGTCAGTGTTCCGATTCATTCTCTTGGAATTGGAAATAACCCAAAAAAGTAAAGGTGTGTGGAATGTTTATTATTTGAGAAATAAATAAGCAGATATTGAGAAAACCCTATTTTATTACTGTTTGTACAAGCATTAAAAATTCAATCTTTTTTTATATAAAATATTTACATTCCAGTAAGTTGATTTTGATGTTTAAAGAATCTAGAAAGATACATTTAATAAAAGAGTTCATCCTCCATCATGAAAATAGGGCACTGTGATATAAAAATTGAGTTTTATTTTAGCACTGTTTATGTATTTTGAAATAAAACTCACATAATGTTGAAGACGTCATTTACAATAGAATGTTAGAGCAATGTTGGGCCTAAAGACAGGTCTCTCTTGCATGTTTGCGATCACTTGTATCGCTGCTAGAAGATCTTAAATGTCTTGTTTTGTTTCTTTATATATAAGGGACAGGTTTTATCACTTTGAAATTCAATATTCAACAAACAAGTGATTTTAAGTAAAGGGGTGAATCTCTTTCAAGAACCGTTAATAGAAACAATAGTTGAGGTAGACAGTACAGTTAATTCAAACCATTATACGGAACAATACCTTTGAGAACCGTTCCATAAAAGCAGACACAAAAGAGAAAACGGTCCTTATTCTTAGCATAAACTAGTTACAAAATGGTAGATAATTGTTTTTTGTCCAAAACGTCAAGGGAAACTGTTATTTTATCGTTTGGTGCTTGCATGTCGTATAGTAAACTCATGTGTTGTTTTCTCGCCAATGACACTCGTTCGACTATAGTCACTGGTTCAATTTGAGATCGTGTAACACAATTTTGACAAATTCGGCGCATTTTTCTACAGCTGCCAATCATGTTATCACACCATTGCTTCGGTAATGGAGCATTATATCATACAGGCACTTAGCGAGCAAATGTTTCTGTCCTGTAAGCACTAGACATTGAACTTTCATGTTCTTAAAATATACTACAAATAAACCATTCTCAATGAGCGAAAACTGAGATGGTGCCAATTGGCACGGCGAAGAGGCTTGGGGAAAGGGGGTGAATGGAGGTTGAGGGATTGACAGACACGTATATACCAAAATGTAGCACAACTATCAAACATGATCCTTTCAAACTGAAAAGGCTGTAAGGCAGAATCAGCAAGGCTCACCAGGGAACTGTCTTAAAAGATCTAGAATTTATTCAAGTATGTGTCTTCAGAATGGAAATTCCAGCAGCAGAAGAAACAGCAGAGCGTAACACTGATGTCATCTATCGCCCTATTATCAGGACACAATGCTGGTTTCATTCGTTTCCTTCTTAATCAATACAGTTAATTATATCTGTTTTTATTACCTGTTTCTTCTCCTACCTGTAAAGTACATGATATCGACGTTTCGTCGTTCTGTACTCTCTAAACACTCTTCGGAACAATTATTCATGAAATTGATCACTTAGTAATTCAGTTTACAGTGACACAATAGAATGCCTGGCTGTTTTTTTAACAAACTGTTAGGGAGATATGTTTTGCACTTACACAGTTTGTTGATTAGATTTCACCCTTGCAGCTCATAGTCAGTCTCCATTATAACATAAAGAGTGCAAAGTATTTACGAAAGATATTAAACAAACTCGGATGGATGTGTAAGAAAATGGAAGTTTGACAGTTTGTTTGAAATTATATAAAGTTTTCAACATTTTTGGGTGAGATTAGAGATCTTAGCCCAAGGGGGAGGGTTGGGGGGGGGAATTATTTAATGGTTTTCAACATTTTCGGGTGAGGTGGAAGATCTTAGCCCAAAGGGGGGAGGGTTGGGGAAGAAAATTATTTAATGGTTTTCAACATTTTTGGGTGAGATGAGAGATCTTAGCCCAAGGGGGAGGGTTGGGGGGGGGAATTATTTAATGGTTTTCAACATTTTTGGGTGAGATGAGAGATCTTAGCCCAAGGGGGGAGGGTTGGGGGGGGAAATTATTTAATGGTTTTCAACATTTTTGGGTGAGATGGGAGATCTAAGCCCAAAGGGTTGTTTGGGGGGGGGGGGGGGGGGGGGGGTCGCAGGCCCTGTGTTTTGCAGCTTTAAGAATTTTCCCTCAAGGGTTGAGTTCCACCCATCTGAAACCTTCAAGGGGATGAACAGTTCTTCTTCTCTTTCCCTGTTGACCCTTTGATGTATATAATGTTAACTTGACTTCAGTGTATGATTGTTGACTTGATGCTAACTCATTCACCCCTGAAGACACATTTGAACTCTTCCAATTCAAAGGTTGGAATGGTTCATTATGAAATTGCAGCAGGGGTTATTGAGTTGAAGCATTGTTGACATGACATTATACAATTGTTATTATTGAGGAATCCCCCCTGTCTCAACCCTAGGGTGATACAGGAAAGGTACTCTGTCCAGGTTTATGACATTTCAGCGAGATTATAGCACTTTAAGGTGGCTCTAATTAGTTGAGTGACCCCAGTATCTATGGACATACAATCTACTTGTTAGTAAGCGCTCAAAAAGCCTAACAAAGATTTGTTTTAAAACATACAAACAATCTGCTTCCTTGTGCTTGTCTTCAGTTTCATAGCTGTCAACCCTCCCTCAATAGGAGGGGAGACTCCCTCAATTTGACCAAAATTTACATATCTCTCTCGAAACTCCCTCATTCAAGTCCAAACTTACACAAATTCAAATCTACCTCCTCAAATGATCTCTTAGTTACTACAGGGTGTGTGTAATGGTCATAGCAGGTGTGTCTGAATCAAATGAATGCTTTTTTGGAGTTATTTTGATACATAAAAAAGGGAAAGATAAATTGAGTAAAGCAGTTTCGACCATTGTTTTACACACTTTTATCCTCATTGGAAATATGAAATGTCGGGAGATCTTCCTCATTGGAGGTTTTACAGGTTGACACCTTTGCAGTTTTCAAGTTTAATGTGGGGTTGTTTTAGAAAAGCTTCTTGTTATTAAACAGATTTTTTTTTTAAAGTGCATTTTTTGTTCTTTTTGCATCACAAAACTGAACCTCCACATGATCTCGAACCAATTCACTTGAACCTTTTACAAATTTGTACATCTACCCTTTGAACAAGAGTGGATGTGACATACCCAGTGACCTTGGATTTCGGGGGTATCTAAGAAGTGTGACCTTGGGCATCTAAAACACCAGGACAATTTATAATAAACATTTTTCAGTTGAAGACGTGAAGTAGGCCATGACTTTGTATAATGTTAACTTCCAGTACCTTTGAAAATTGTGATCTTCATCATCATATATTGATATTTATATCCTGTGAAACTTGTCTAATCTGGCCTCTTAAATGCACTGACATCCGGTATGATCAAACATAATGCTGCAGGTCCATTCATAATGAAAATCAGGAAACCTCTACTTTATTGACTCTATAAAAAAGTAATTTGTTAAATTGAATATATCCCCCGGACTTTTGCCTGACTGTGTTTTAGTCCAGTGTGTTGACCATGCCTATTACCCTCGTCTTCGCCTTGGGAAATAGACCTGGTCTCTATACTGACAAATTTTAAAATCCTGTTTGTTTCAACACTGTCCAATCTGACCAATACCTTGTGTTAAAAAGGGTGTCAGATTAGACAGGTTTCATTGTATTTTAAGTTTTTTCCATTGCTAGTGCTGGGCGAATGTTTTCTGTTTATCTGTTAAGAATCAGTTAAAACGGGTATCAGCAGAGAGCAATCTGCCACGGCTGCCAGCGACTCGTGAACAGCGCTGTCAGTAATTAATGTTAATGCTTGTTGGGGTTTTACAAGGTTAACAGAAGTTATTAGTAGAAAAAATACAATGTTCTGCAGTAAAAATAGCTGCTTAAACAACATAAATCTCCGTTAGTCTGGACACAAGACAGTGTGTACAGTGAAATCTTGTTAGTCTGTCAGAACGCTTTGGTTTGTGTGTACATTGGAACCTTGTTAGTCTGGACACTTTGGTCTGTGTGTATAGTAGAACCTTGTTAGTCTGGACACTTTGGTTTGTGTGTGCAGTATTGGAACCTTGGTAATCTGGACACTTTGGTTTGTGTGTACAGTGGAACCTTGTTAGTATGGACACTTTGGTTTGTGTGTACAGTGGAACCTTGTTAGTCTGGACACTTTGGTTTGTGTGTACAGTGGAATCTTGGTCGTCTGGACACTGGTTTGTGTGTACAGTGGAACCTTGTTAGTCTGGACACTTTGGTTTGTGTTAACAGTAGAACCTTGGTCGTCTGGACACTTTGGTTTGTGTGTACAGTAGAACGTTGTCAGTCTGGACACTTTGGTTTGTGTGTACAGTAGAACGTTGTTAGTCTGGACACTTCGGTTTGTGTGTACAGTAGAGCCTTGTAAGTCTGGACATTTTGGTTGGTGTGTACAGTATTGGAACCTTGTTAGTCTGGACACTTTGGTTTGTGTGTACAGTATTGGAACCTTGGTAATCTGGACACTTTGGTTTGTGTGTACATTATTGGAACCTTGGTAGTCTGGACACTTTGGTTTGTGTAAACAGTAGAACCTTGTTAGTCTGTACACTTTGGTTTCTGTTTACAGTGGAACCTTGTTAGTCTGTCAGAACGCTTTGGTTTGTGTGTACATTTGAACCTTGCTAGTCTGGACACTTTGGTTTGTGTGTACAGTATTGGAACCTTGGTAGTCTGGACACTTTTGTTTGTGTGTACAGTAGAACCTTGTTAGTCTGGACTCTTTAGTTTGTATGTGCAGTCGAACCGTGCTAGTCAGGACTCTTTAGTTTGTGTGTATAGTAGAACCTTGTTAGTCTGGACACTTTGGTTTGTGTGTGCAGTTGAACCTTGTTAGTCTGGACACTTTGGTTCGTGTGTACAGTAGAACCTTGTAAGTGTGGACACATTGGTTTGTGTGTACAGTGGAACCTTATTGTAAGTCTAGGTATTTTGGTTTCTGTGTACAGTGGAACCTTGTTAGTCTAGACATTTTGGTTTGTGTGTACAGTGGAACCTTGTTAGTCTAGACATTTTGGTTTCTGTGTACAGTGGAACCTTGTTTGTCTAGACATTTTGGTTTCTGTGTACAGTGGAACCTTGTTAGTTTGGACAGTTTGGTTTCTGTGTACATTGGTGTTTGTGTACGAACCTTGTTAGTCTTGATGCTAAATTGGTTGAATCCTTGATAAAGATATCTAATAAACTGCAATCTTTTTCGAGTTAGAGGCAAAATTAGCAGTACGATGTACAACCATACCATTAAATTAAGTCAAATCAATGATATTGTTTCATCTAGAAAGTATCTTATTCAGTGATATTATGTGTTAACAAGATCATTTGTCATTTAACATCAAGGTCATTATAGTCACTGCATCTTCATTGCTAGGTCACTGCCAGGTAATATCAAAGTCAGTCTCATTGTACATCAAGGTCATAGTCAGGTCACATCAAGGTCACTTCAACCTATATCAAGGGCATTGTCATTGTACATCAAGGTCATTGTCAGGTCACATCTAGGTCACTTTAACATATATCAAATTCAGTGTCATTGTATATCAAGGTCATTGTCAATGTTAATCAAGGTCAATATCAGGTCACTTCAATCTATATCAAGGCCATTCTCAATGTTCATCAAGGTCATTATCAGGTCACATCAAGGTCACTTCAACCTATATCAAGGTCATTATCAGTTCACCTCAAGGTCCCTTTCACATATATCAAATTCAGTGTCATTGTAGATCAAGGTCATTGTCAGGTCACATCAAGGTCACTTCATCCTATATCAAGATCATTGTCAATGTTCATCCAGGTCACTTCAAGGTCATTGTCAAATAACATCTTGGTCATCATGTTACACCAAGGTCTCTTTAGTCTATATCAAGGTCATTGCCAGGTTACATCAGAAAATGGATGGTCATATCAAAATAAGTGTATGGTTGTGTCAGGGACATGAATATTTCTATAAAATCACATCAAATTAACGTCGCATGAAGACTATTACATTGTCATAGACAGGTCATATGAGGTCACTATTACATTGTCATAGACAGGTCATATGAGGACTATTACATTGTCATAGACAGGTCATATGAGGTCACTATTACATTGTCATAGACAGGTCACATAAAGACTATCACATTGTCATAGACAGGTCATATGAGGACTATTACATTGTCATAGACAGGTCATATGAGGACTATTACATTGTTATAGACAGGTCATATCAGTGTCGTAATTATTTCTTAGTCATATCAAGAACATTGACATGTTCCATTCAACACTGTTGTCAGATTTTGTTTTTACATTAAGGCTGTTGACATCGCCAACATAACACTGTCACATACAAAAACAAAAGAATTAAGGCATCAGTGAGACCCGACTGGAAAATGTTAAAAGTACAAACCTGTCTGTCTGGGCAGTCTTCACCATTTACTGACGGTGACTACATCCTTGTTGCAAGTCAGTAGTTTAATTTACGACAACCCCCTGTCCAATTACGAGTTGTTAGGTCGGTCAGGGATCACATTAGCCGGTGTTATTACTGGGAGTTGGTCTAGTACACTTCACACTTCCAAGGAATCTCTTCTGTCTAAGATATCCTCCAGAAAACCTCACCAGAATTTATTGTTGTAATTCCAATTCAGCGTTTTAAATATACTGAAGTAGTTTACTGTGAAAAAAGTTGAGAGGATACTAATTAAGAATTTATATACAGATTGAGTTATTAGGCTGATGGTTGATATAGACAGGTGGTAGTTATAGACAAGTGGTATTTATAAATAGGTGGTAGTTATAGTCAGGTGGTAGTAATAACCAAGTATTAGTTATAGACAAGTGTTAGTTATGGACAGGTGGTAGTTATAGACAGGTGGTAGTTTTAGACAGGAGTTAGTTAGTAGACAGGTATTAGTTATAGACAGGTAGACAGGTATTTGTTATAGACAGGTATTAGTTATAGACAAGTGGTAGTTATAGACAGGTATTTGTTATAGACAGGTATTAGTTATAGACAGGTATTAGTTATAGACAGTGGTAGTTATAGACAGGTATCAGTTATAGACAGGTAGACAGGTATTAGTTATAGACAGTGGTAGTTATAGACAGGTATTAGTTATAGACAGGTGGTTGTTTCAACAAATGGAAACATTTTACAGATGATATGTGTGTGTAAGTATAAGTCTAACGAATCAAATGTAAAGAGTAAGGAAGATGACGTATTAAACTCTCGGTGGAAAAGACAATCATGTTATGACCCTCCACTATTTTGCAGAGACATAAAATGTTGTTGCTTGAAATATACTCTAGAATTTTATATGTTTCAGCATTGTGACATAGTTCTAAAACGCAGTTCAAATAACAGGAAATATTGAATTAGAATTGTTTGGTATTCTTTATACGATCCTGAATTATTTACAACGGTAGACGTTAAGAATTTGATTAAGTTGTCATCTCATCAGAACTCTTGCGTCGAGGTCAGTATCGTCACAGCGAAATATTTCCGTCATGTCTGACAAATTTGTTTGTAACCCAGGAGTATTTGTATTCCGCATCACTATTTTGATCAGGTGATGGGATGGAAATTGCAATGAATGGTATGTTCTATGTGAATTAGTAGCAGCAGATATCAATTTGGTTTGCAATGTTGCGAAGATAGAAAGGCTGGCCAAATTAGATGGTCCATCCTGGGACACTTTCATTAGATCGCCAACATACACCAGCTAGGTTTTCTCCAGAAAACGAGATTAAGTATTTTACTTGACTTTTCATTGGAGGGTTAATTTGTTTTTACCGTTGCGTCTTGACGTTTCTGACTCTGGTTAATTCTGTCTTTCTGCTTGCGGCGCTGCGCGTAGCTGCCACCCAAATTGTGCACTAGTTATTGGCTGTTGACGACTGTGACAGTCTGCTAGCTCCTCATGTAGAGACCGAGACTGATGATTAAGATGTTAGCAACATGCTCATTGACAACCATATAAAAAACGAAAAGATTGTAATGGTGGCCACGACTATAATTAGCAAGATCAACGGTCTCTGAAACAGCGAATCCATCAAAAAGTCTGGTTGATTAGGATCATCGTAGCTAGGCGTTAGTTTTGTTGCAGGCATGGCGTTGCTCGGTATTGTGACAGTTTCTCATGCTAGCAGATATCTGCTGGTTAATGTTTCTTTATTAAGATAACAATGATTATAGAAGTTACAGAGATACGTCAACACATAGACACAAAAATATCAATTCCTTGACAATGTGATAAACGTCATCATATTGACAAAGGACTTGGGGCGTTATATTGGGTCATTTTTGGCCTCATAAAAAGTTTAAAAAAATAACTTGAATTTATTTACAAATTTCTGTTATATACATGATATTGGTTAATTGGGGTTATCTTTCTTGGTGCAGATGTTTTCCAATGCACATGTGTAGATGCCCTACCATCATAGCAACAAAATTGCATTGCTATGCAGAAATAGACAAAATATGGTGTTTTTGGACAGTTAGCATGCAGAAATGAAAGCCTGCATGCGCATGTGACAAACAAAAATTCCTTTCTGCGAATGAACACTGGTATAATGATGTTTAAGCATGTGAAGTATTTGTTTGTTTGTTTGTTGCAAGCGGAAGCTTTCAAAAATTGAAGAGTGTTTAGTTAATTTCCTTCATAATGGCCCATTTTCAACCAAATAGCGCATAACAGTCAATATTCACATAGGAAAAGGTGGGTTAATGTATCCCCTTGCAATGCCATGTTTCCTAAACCAGTTTGTCGAATGAATTTGAAATTTCATATTTGCATGCTTCATTTATTCCAGATTACAAATATCACAACTAATTCACAATTAATCCCTGATGAGGCCAAATTGACCTTCAACGCCCTTGGTCCTTTTAATTATGTGTAGGTTTGCATATTTATATAGAGATTCTAAGAGCATCATTAATCTATTTAAGCATTGTCAAACACGTATCAGTATGTTGACAAATAGTTGTCTGGTCAACACGTATACTTGGACACAAATGTCAATCGACAAAATACATCTAGACCGATATGGCCAAGAGCCGTATATAAAGGTCTTGAAAGTGCTTGAACCCTATAGTGTGCCTGTAGTTGGGCGTGGGTGTGCCTTCCAGCGTCGGAGACAATTTGCGTCGGCCGGTTATACACCAAATCTTAAAATAATTGTATGATTGTTGTCTATAACTCAGGCAGGCCTTGGAAAAATTAGTTATGGATTGTCCACATCAAAATTAATGTTATAATCTTGTATATGATTTAATTGTTAAGAACAGTAAGAAAAGTATTTAATAAAAAAATATTTTGATACCGAAGTATATCATCACATTGCTATAGTTATAATGCAATGTTGCTGTGTTTCTAGTTACAAAACTTGTTCATGTGACATGCAGTTATAAGATAACCAAACACACCCTTCATAAAGTTATTTAACAGGGTTCATTTTATGGAACTCTTTTAAAACGGAGCAGGTAATGTCCTAGTGTAAGGTAGCCTATACCCTTAACTTAACTACCATCAAGATATTAATTAATTCTGCTAATTAGATGTAGATAGTCAACAAAGCAAATACTGGAATAAAAATGAAATGATAATGAAATATCTGCAATAATGTTTTTCTTGTTTCATTATTCACATATCTTTTTTTTAAAGAGAACGAGAATGTAAAGTGCATATGAACTTACATACAGCTCAGAACCTGCCTAGAAGCATACTGAAAATATGCACCAAGATTTCCAACCCGATATGTAATGTGAACAATTACAAAATTGCATTGTATTTGGAATTTTATATGCCCTGATATATTCCGAGTCATTACATTGAGCTAAAACTGTACTTTCATAAACTCCATCACCCGGTACAATTGATATAATTGTTCCATTATACTCCGACAGCAGCTATATAGTCTCCGATAATGCATGTATTTCCTTGCAGAAATGAATTTCTGTTATTGATATTTCATAATTCTCGGGCGATAATAGATAATTCTTAAAAAAAAATCAGAAAGTTGTAAAAATAATTTCTATTTTCCAGAATGATTTGATTACCAAAGTTTATTGTAAATATGAATTTTATTAGCTGCAAAAGTTTGCTGGATCGTTTACAGATGGGAATTTGAAATTGTTCTGGAGATTTTAATAGCCCCATGCTTCACACATTTCGAGGAAGTTGGGTGTGTCTTTCACCACCCCGCTAGCCTATTTAGCATTTTTATAGTTGTATGCCGACGTTAGAATCAATATTGCTGCTAATGCAATATTTGTGTGTTTTCTTTAAAACTCAATTCATCTTGGCCCATACAGAATTATGAATGTGTGTTATCTGATAACTAATGGGCTTTTTAGAGAGAGAGAGAGAGAAAAAAAATGGGCAGCTAGATTTTTTTTATTCATTTTTTTTTCTTTTCTTCAACAAAAGTACACGAAATGTTACCTGCCATTCCTCTTGGGTTTTAAATCTTCCATTTAATACACTTTAATATTCTGCTGAAAGTTTATCTATTGGGGGAATGGTCGGATATATACACCAACATGTCCGTCTTCCAATGTTTATTACACCAGGTGATTCGACTGTCTGGGTTTTACGTTTTATTTCGCCAAGGACAGATGCAGGACAATTGTTCCCTCTCCTCCCACATTTGAGAAAAACAGACAGTTCAAACCAGTACATCCCTGGTCCTAAAACTCGAAGCTTCATTTGTATGCCCCTGTGACATGAAGTAAATTAAGGGCACATTGTGTGGTTTGACTTTTGCCTTTGTCACCCTGCCGGTCACTAGCCGCTCCCTACCGACTCAGCTAGGGAGAATTTCTCTTTAGCTCATTCAGTAGAGCGTAAGACTAGTAAGCCAGAGGTCCCGGGTTCGACTCCTACCAGAGTCATTAAAAAAATGATTACCTCTAGATCTGTTACACTAAGTCTGTGTTTTGCTCGGTTTCTCAAATCCAGTAAGACAAGTGTTCATCACACTTCCATATATGGGTACATCTTGAAAAGTACTATAGCAGCATATCGAATATAGGTCACTGGGACCTTTATTTTTCACTTTACTGACTTTGGTTTGAAGTTGCATTTAGTTCCATAATTACTTTCGTTAGACTTTGTGATTCATATTACTCTTATAGCAGAAGTCTGACTGTCATCAAATTTCATACGTGGGATACAATCTTAAATACTACAGCAATATTTCAAATTCACTTCACCTTTTCATAAATCTTGATGTGTACTACACCAGTATATCAAATGTAGGTCACTGTGACCTATATTTTCCGCTTCATTGATTTTGAATAAATTTTGTACTTTAAGCTGTGTTTCCATCAAAGAGGGGACTAAGGCACATTACAATACTTTAAATTGTGTATGAAAGCCCATACTGGATAAGATCTTAACACTAGTAAAAGGGCATGAATCTGTGTTTCTTAACTAAGGATTTTACATAACCAATCAAAGTGACAGAAAGTGTTATTTAACTGGTTTATTAACTTGTTTAAACAAAATCTCAGCTGTTTATGAAATCACCTCTGAGATTTTACAAACAGGGTTAATTATGACAGAACTTAGTACCAAAATGGTAATATTTAGATAATAAAAGGTTTCAGTTATATTTGTATGTATACATGTCTGTTGGTGTAGAGCAGAATTTGAAATTTCTTTATGGAATGCCAGTTTTGTGATGTCGTTATGTCACTGTAACACACTTACAGTTGTGTCATAAAGACATTTATCACATTATGTACTGTGTAATCCAGTGAATATACTCATGTCATTTTTTTATTTATTTTTGCTTATTAACCCATGTAATATGACCTATCAGCCCTGTGATTGGTTGAAAGTTTCAATTGTTTCAATTGTGACGTCACGCCTAGGATAAGTACAAGACGTCACAGACTTACGCACTGGAGTTGAAATGGCGACTTTTTTACATTTCAAGGTTGCATGCAAATTGTCGTTTTACCCGAATAAATGCCACAAATCTTGATAATGTGATAAAAAGGATCTTATACACTCGTTTTCATTTCGTATGAGTCTTTCAGTCTTTCTGGTTCAATGGTCGTGAGTGGGATTAATAAAACTTCAAAAATAAACTTATTTATAATTCTCATGTAAAAAATGTTGTTCTCTCTTTTCAGTTGTTAACTGCAACCAGAATATATCAAGTCTGGTCTCACACACTGGTACAATAAAGAGTTCCAACTTCCCCAATCGATACCCCTCCACCACCAGGTGTCGCTATATTTTCACTGGTTCAGCCAAGGAGCGAGTTCAGATCCGATTTACAGACATGAACCTGTTCTACTCCGGTGGAAATAAGGACGATCCCGTAGAGTAAGTATTATTGACATGGTTTTGTTCATAGAAACAGTTTTTTACTCATTGGGTTCGTAGAAACAGTTGACTCTTGATGTTCATAGGAACATTTGACTCTTGACGTTCATAGGAACATTTGACTCTACATTCATGATAGAAACAGTTGACTTAGGGTTCATAGAAATATTTTATTCAAAGTTCATAAAAAAAATTGAGTCAAAGTCTATAGGAACAATTGACTCGAGTTTCAAAGAAATATGTTACTCCAGGTTCATAAAAACATTTAAATTTATGTTCCTAGAAATATTTTACTCCAGGCACAGAGAACAGTTGATTCCAGGTTCATAGAAATATTTGACTCAAGGTTCATAGAAATATTTGACTCAACGTTCATAGAAATATTTGACTCAAGGTTCATAGAAACATTTGACTCAAGGTTCATAGAAATATTTGACTCAAGGTTCATAGAAACATTTGACTCAAGGTTCATAGAAATATTTGACTCAAGGTTCATAGAAACATTTGACTCAAGGTTCATAGAAATATTTGACTCAAGGTTCATAGAAACATTTGACTCAAGGTTCATAGAAATATTTGACTCAAGGTTCATAGAAACATTTGACTCAAGGTTCATAGAAATATTTGACTCAAGGTTCATAGAAACATTTGACTCAAGGTTCATAGAAATATTTGACTCAAGGTTCATAGAAACATTTGACTCAAGGTTCATAGAAATATTTGACTCAGCGTTCTTTAAGGAAAACTAATAAATGGATCGAAAGATTTATTGGCTTAATTAAACTGGTTCATTGAAACCCTCCTTATTGAAAGGTTTATAGAAATAATCACAGAACAAGAGAGTTATTATTTTATAAAGGTTCATAGAAACACAACAAAAATAGCTACGTTTTCAAAATATCTTAATGTACAGAAATGTCCTAAATATTCTCAAAATTAGAAAAGAATATAATTTGAAAATTATCACTAAATTTTAAGGTTTTATGCTAAATTTTTGCAAATAAATCTGAAGATATTGACTTGCCTTAGGAATAATAGAAATAATTGACCTCAATGAGATCTTCATTTTATTGCTAGTTATTTGAGTTCCCTAGAAAATTATGTGAAAGTTGAAGATGATCTTATTAAGATGGGGGGAAAAGCAGACTTAAATGATGATAAATTTGGCAATGAAAATGGCGTTTCATTTTGGCCCTGAAATGAAAAGTTTCTCAAAGTTGATTTCTTAGTTCATTATCTTTTTCGAAATTATTCCAAAACAAACAACACAATTTGATATTTTAATTAAAATTGATTATAGAGTGTAAAAGAGTTTTTGTGACAGAAACATATTCCAAATGTTTAAGCTTACACATCTTTAAAAGAAATGCTGCATTTTTTTTTTATTTTTATTTTTTGTAAAATATTTGTTTCATATCACGGATTAAATAATGCTGCGGAGTTGTTAAAGTCAAGTGTTAGCAAAAAACAATTGATCGTGATTATTGGAAGAACAGTTTGCTTTTGTCGCGAACTTAGTGGGCGAGTAAGTGAGAAGGTGTAGCTTTAAATCATCGCGTGGCAATATCTATGTAAAGTTCTTATGACTTTGATCGCGACAAATAAAATCTAGTCGACAAAATGTCCGTATAACAACAGTTTTAAATGTCAGGGCTCTATAGTTATAGGTGCTGAACATGTTTTAGGCAATTTTTCGTCTGATGTTCATTATTCTTACGATGATAAAAATATGAGTAACGTTGTAAAAGATAAAACAATTTGTCACCTGCGATCCTTAAGAGTCGAAGAATTGGGATAAAATTTAAATGTGAACATTTCACAACCTTTGGTATTAACGAGTATGAAATGTCTGAGATTTCATTGACAATAATGGAGTGGTTTAAATGATCGTTCTGTACGGCTTCGGTCATAGGGTTTCACAGTCTTAAAAATCAATATTCTGGCGCTTTCTGTGTCCTCACAAAAAGCACCCATCTTGAGTTACATGAAGAATGATCCAGTCTAGACGGAGTACAGTGTACTTGGCTTGTCAAATCATGTCCGCAAAATGTGTTAACTAGTTAATTCCCCTGTTCTCTCGTCACCCCATTTTCTAAACCCCTCCCCCTACTCGTATTCCATTTTCAACCCTTTTCGCAGGTTTGGGGGGAAATTTGACCTGCTGTGTTCAACTGCATGTTTTTATTAGAGGTGACGCTGTCGGACCTCCTGCAGAAGAAGGGTTGGTTCTCTTCTGTGTCGTCTGCTTAAAGAACATTGAAGAAACTAAAATCGAACTGCTGGCAAAATTGCAACTCAATGAATTTGCAATTTTTGTCTCATTTCACTTCCCTAGGATGTTAAACTTTATACAAACAAGCGTTCAAAATATCCCAATTTCTCTCCTCCTCTTTTTTTCCCCCACTTCCCTTTGCTTTCACGTCCATGTTCTAATCCTGTCGATCCCCCCTTCTTATCTTTATTTTTAGAACCCATTCCCTTATTTCTCTTATTTTCAAGCCCTTAACCCTGTTCTTTCCATTCCATTTTCCAACTTTTTCCCTACTGACATCTCAAATCTTTTGATACTTTTTCCCTTTTTTATTTCTTCCATCTTTCAACCCAATCTTCCCCCGTTCTTTCCATCCCATTGTCTGACTCCTCCGTTTATCTGCTTTTCTCCATTTTTGTATGCCCACCCTTTCCTTTCCCTCCAAGACTATGAGACTATTAATAATTTTCTTTATCTGTATGAAAACCTTGGTTAATTCTCTCTGTAGGTTGGGGTACAGAGAAACAGTCATCAACAACCTATTTTGTTAATTCAATTTAAAAAAAAAAATTAATAATAATAATTGAAATGTGCATGTTAAGACATCTATGATGTATGTAAAATGTATTTAAGTTAGGAGAGGGCTTAATTAAGTTGTAAGAACTTGTGCCCAATCCTTTTTGTCATTTTCAAGGCAATAAAAATATGTTTCAACCAAGACTATGAGGTTGTAAACACAACGGTAAATTGTCTAGAGGTCATTATACTCACTCCCATTTCTTGAAAGTTGGCATTTATTCATTTTGAAGCTCTCTAATTTATCCTTCCAGTAAGAAACATAGTAACAGACTGCTAGGTACTGAGGCACACAGACTTTCCCTTGCTTAAAGAAACATAATTAGTAGCAGAATGCCAAGTTCAGAAGCACTCTGATTTCCAGTCTTTAAAAGACCTGTCACAGTATTTTTTTACCCCTTGTTCAAAGCAATTATTTGATAACAAATAATCTGATTATGGTGGAATTTGAAAACGTTTGAATGTCTAGGTTAAGTCAGTTTTGACATGACACAAGATAAGATAGACCACAGGCCCCATGGGTCTCTTGGATAAGATTGCAATATGGAGCTGGTTCGGTTGTACTTGTGGTAATTCATCAGACCGATGGATTGATTGTCCTACAAGACACCTTGTTCGAACAGTCATTCAAAGATTCCCCGAGTATATCGATCAGATATTGACCTTAGGCTATATGGACCAGGAACTGACCGGAATATATGTAGAAAGTATCATTCAGCTGGACATTGATCATACATCAGTGTTTTCTGGACACACACAGGCTGTCTCAACAAAACTATATATTTATTTTGAAAAACCAGATATCTTGATACCGCAGTGGGTTCTGGACATAAAAATGATGTATGGACATACGTCTACGGTTTCTAGACACATATGGTATGTGCACAATGCATTAACAGTTTCTGAGCATATCATTTGATGTCTGGGTATACGTTGATGGTTTTCTAGCATCGGAGGGTGTCTTATAGGGAATTAATACAGTTATGGTTTCTTGGTATGTTGATAGGGATTGGACAATATATTGAGAGTGACTATACTTACACAGACGTAGCTGAGGAAACGTTTACCTTACCATATCCAATATCATACTTTAGTAATTGACGAATGCAACCGGTCAGACTTAAGTCTGCAGAAAAGTTGTACTGTGGCCTCCAATACTTTGATAATTGTGAAGTGTTTAGAATTTGGAAAGAAGACAGATCTTGTAGGCATGACGACATATTTTCGGAACTCTTTGATGTCAAATTTCCAATCAAAGATCAGGCATGTCCTCAGGATTATGCTTTGCTAATTGTGAACTATTCAGAATTTTGATAGGAGAGTACTTAAAATTTGTTGGCATGGCGAAGTATTTTTGGAGCTCTTTTATGTTGACTTTCCAGCCAAAGATCAGGTAGTTTTGTTTAAGTATTTGTGGCGTGACGTACACACATCGACAGCATATTAATTGATCTAGAAGCATCCATTTTATGAATATTTGGACAAAATTATCGAACGATTAAACAAGTTTTCCAGTACGCATGTCTAACACTATTCCATTTGATATGTATTGGTGATCTAGTAAAATTACATGATATTACCTTAATTCTTATGGAACGGAACTTATATACATGTAGGTGTTGCAGTACTTATTAATTATTTTGACTTTTGAGAGAAAATGAAAATATCATTAATAATCCGAAAATGCAATATTTTGAATATGGTTTTCTAGCATCGCAGTGATTCTCGGGGCATACTGTTATTGATGCGTATATCATTTATTTTTTTATCACAGTTGTGACCAGAAGGATTCCATCACAGTATATGATATTCTGGATAATGTGGAGACGGTAATTGACGTGTTCTGTGGGGCCAAACTTCCTCCTCAGCTTATGTCCAGCGGTCCCTACCTAAAGATCGAATTCAACTCTATATCACACATAGATCACGTCCCTTTCTCAGGATTTAGTTTCCTTTACAATTTCAGATCAGGTAAGTGGACAAGATTTGACAATGGCATCACACATGTTTCGTTCATAATTTCTGCAGATGTTTAATTTTTATAGAATTTACAACTGGGTCAAAGAGCAATAATATATTTTCACCCATTTAAAAAAAACGTCACAGGATGGAAATTCAAATTCCTCAAAACTTTTTTATTATTATACATGTTGAAGTTCAAGGAAAAGGAAACAACTTAACCATCAAAATTGTCCAGGTGTTTTACAGTTTGTCCAATAAAGGAGAATCTCCCGGGTCAGATTATGCTAGTTTGTTCAGTCTGTGACATTTTCCACATGAGCATGAATATTAAGGAGATTCGAGGGCCAAAATCAATATAAAAAAACCTCTGAAAAAGCTCCTGTTTCAAGGTTACTGTATTGTTACAGTCTTGATTTGAATTTATTTTGAATTCATAATGAAAGACTTGTTGAACATGCATGTTATTGACATGAACCAGGTCAGGTCATGATATGAGAACTAAAGAAACACTGGTGAGTGACACAGGCCCTATGGTCCTCTTGTTTGTTATTTTTGGTCTAGAAATCAGAAATTGTTTCCTTTCTAAATAGCACTAACGGTTAAAGAAGTTGATATTTATGGTGAATAATCAGATACATATAGTAAGGTACATGTCTGAAACAGTTTGGAAAAGTGAAAGACAAGAATATGGGAGGGGGTCATGTCTACCTCTGTCCATTTGTAGAAAATATAAGGTCAATTACACTGCATTTCTTTTTAAATATTTATCAACAATATAACTTAATTCACACAAACACACACACACACACACACACACACACACAGGGATTGAAATGTACTACACTAAATGTAAATAATTCTAATCATTGATTTCATTCTCTTTCCCCCTAGATTTTGGAATAAACACAGGAATACAAAAGAAAAATAAAGGTAAGAGGACTCAAGTTGACTTTACTCAAGGCTTACTGTAATTATACCTGTTTTGGTTTGTGTAGAGTTATCTCCCTTGGACACTCTTTTGTGACAATTTTCAAGTATGAATTACCATTTCAAAAAGCATTTTACAGATTTTCATAATGCAGAATTTTCCTGGCAAGGAGATTATAATAAAGAAGTGTCTTAATCCAAGAGTTATTAATTTGATGGATACAAATTAAAATATTTACCAGAGGTTGAAGTGCATGAAAATTTTACTGTGTTCATACTTGATAATTGTCACAAAAGAGTGTCCAAGGGAGATAACTCTAACTTGTGTTGAGAATATTAATACTGTACTAGAAAACTCATTAAATGTCACGAAGTGAATATCAAACTGGTAAAACAATGTCAAATATAGTTTATCACCACAATTAAGTCACAATTTTTTTTGCTGATTTACATATGAACATATTTATATTATGCAAAAATGTGCAAAAGAATTGGGAAATTAATATTGCATTGTATGTTCTGGAATAATTCTTATTTTTAATCACAAATTGTAAATATGAGGAACTAATATTCAAGAATTGTGCAAAAATTTAATTACGTGTATTAATTTATTATCGATAATTGTAAAAATAAAGAATAGATGGAGAGTTGTGAAATAATTTCAATTCTATACATTAGAAAAGTAGATATTTTATGAACATTTATAAGTCATTGTAAAAACATTAAAGCAGGCTATTCAATAAATCTGAAAATATTCAATTTTTGTATTCAGTAGTTATGTGTTTAATATTTCATATTTTAGAATAATGAAAATAATTCTAAAATAATATTGAAATTATGAAAATAATTCTAATATTGAAGAATTATTTCATAGTATTAATTTACAATTTGATAACTTACAAACATTATATTTTTCAAAATTTTTGGCGTTGGTTTCTAAAATCATATTTTCTGTTTCAGATTGTTATTTTGAATATAAAAGTGGACTAACCAAAACAGGCAGATTTGTTTCTCCAAATCATCCAGGACTTTATCCAAAAGATACCACCTGTCATTACATATTCCACGGGGAACCAAATGAACAAGTCCACATTTTATTTCGGGAATTCGAAGTTAAAGGCAAATTTCCAAGGTTGGTAATGCAGTTAATCTTTCACCACTTTTTTTTTTTAGCTTTTCAGAATTGAATTCAATGGCAAGCATTTGTATTTAAGGACAAAAAAATTTTTTTTAGATATGATATGAAATTTAAATTCATTGAACACATTTTAAATGAATGATACATATAGATATGGAATGGTGTGTTTCAAATATTGTGTATATTTGCATTTGGATTCAAATGGTTTTAAAAACAAAATAGAAAAAAAATTGAAAGAAGAAAAGATGGCATGAAAACATTAGTAAAATATGATTTTTTGAATGAATCTTATGTTAGATATTTACTTCACTCTTCATCTTAAGGACTTTCCACCCTTCGTAATACACATGTTTTTTGTCACCCCTGGGGGAACCCCAGTGGGGGACTATTAATTTTGGTTTCAGTCCCAGATTTTGACCTCTGTTAGGAGGGCTGTTGAGTATCTTGCTTCTGTCGGAATATACCTGGCGCTAATTACAAGCTCTTGGATATCTCAGATATCAATTTCCTTTTTAAACAGGAATAGCATAAAACCTAAAGGCGGTCCAAATTCCCCATGGGAATTACATATAACCTAAAGATGTTCCGAGTATGAATCGGGCACTTTTGAGGTTCCCGAAGGGGTAAACTGTCGTATTATAAATTGCTATTGACTGAATTAGATAGTTTATGTCTGTCCAACGACTACCGTTAATATTTGCGTATAGTGCACACTTTTTTAAGGGGAAAATGAAGTGTCAAGAAAGGGGACGTACACGATACTCAAGAACAATCCAAAACCAGTCCTTGGTCGCGACCATTTCTCGTAAATTTTTCGAGGATTTTCGGAAATGTTTTGATATATGCTAACAGCAATACAACTGCTAAATTTCGTTGAATAATCCCTGATTGCATTGCCAATTTAACAAGTACGAAAAGTTGCAAGTTTAACTCATATAATACTATAGAATCGGATAAATAAACTTGAGTAAAGTAGGCTCAACTTTTCAGGACGTTACGTTGTGAATTGAAAAATACCACGTATCGGGAAACATAACGAAGAATTGCATCGGATTTATTACTCTGTGGTTAAAATGTCGTTCTTGGGTAAAATCTTGCTGAACTCTTCAATCTTGTCCGTAGGAATGTGTCAAAACGACATGGGGTAAAGTGGCGAAGTTAGCAAGTTCGTGTACCGCAAAGAGTCGAAGTTGCGTGATATATTATTAACCGGCAGGAATTTACAAAGTGACATCCATGAGAATTGAAACGATAATGATAAAAGTTTGAGTTTGAAAATTAGATATCAATGGGTTCAAAACAGCCAAATACATTCCGATCTTTTCTTTTCGAAGGAGAATTGCTGATATCACAATTGTTTGGTGTTCTTCATGTCTTGCAAATTTGGCTGTTGGCGGTCCTCGTCGGAGTGACTGCCTTTAAGCGTAACTACAGTACACATTCTGCCGATATTGATGACCGATTCAGTCGGATTTGCAGACGATCAGAAAACTACTTGGAAAAGTGTATTTCATAACAAAAAATAGTAGAAGATTTATCCATATATAAGATTGAATCTTTTCTGAAACTTATTGTTGTGAAAACAACATCGTTATATTCCAATTACCTGTTCTGCCCATGCAAGTGACCGTGTCAGCGCACAGATCTCCCCGTATTCAAGGTGTCAGTCAACGCTAACGTTATATTTGCGACATGCCTTCCTATTAATTCCCTGTGTTGCCATGGCTACCTGAACAGCATGTATGTATTTACACCTGGTAATTGTTTACTATTTTGATTGACAGGTGGCAATATATACGTTGTATTTATCAAAAATGATCATACAGAATGATGGGGTGACTTTCATGTCATTCTGACATATTTCTAGTTCTTGTCGTATTTTCGTGTCGTCATTTCCGTATTGCGTATCGGGCATTCCATTACCGTAGATTATAGTAACACCGGGTAAACAATAGTACACGTGCGTGACGTGATATGTCATCACCCGATATCGAGACTTAATTTGGAAATGTGTAATCACACGTACTTTAGAAATAAAGCTTATGATACAAAGACATTAATTAACTCAGGGGAAAACACTGAGATACGATCAGACGACTTCAAGAAGGTCGTATATGAGGCACATAAAATGCAGACTGATGTGTTATGTTTACCGACCTCACCTGTACCTATCACGTGCTAACAGTAGTTCACAAGCTCTTGGTCGCTACGACTTTTGTTGTCGAGCGAGTTACGCTCTGTCAGATAAATCGGTTCACAAATGCAATTACAATAACTCTGTGAAAATAGTGGTTTGTAAAGTATCAAGATCCCTATAAAATACAAGTGCATGTGCGTGCACGTAATAACAGCATACCATGCGATAGCCTATGGTTACATACATGTATGTACCTGACATGTTAATATACCATGCATAAGCAGGCTATAGCTATGGAATGATGTCCAAAGTGTACATGCATATGATTGAGAGTAATTTTGTTCCATAAAAGAACAGTAAATTGACAAATAAATATAGTAATTTAATTTATTTCCGTCGTTTTTGGTATATTAAATAAAATAAGTGTCATTGTATAAATTCCATCCCTCTGCAAAAAGTTCCGATTTTTTTCAAGGTATACAACTCTTATCAGGATCAAAATAATTGTAAAATGTAAAATAAATTAATTATAAAGACTTTGTGTGTATTTGGTTCAATTTTTCACTCTTTTTGTATGAAACTATGTGTCCTGTCTGCTTTTGGCTTGTATTTAGTAACTTTTATCCATATAGTTACAATAAAAAAACGCTTTTTGTAACATGTTGTAGATATTTTATGATAAATAAAATATTTGTAGGGTTAATTAGCTTTGTTTCTTTTCATTATTTTATTGTTGTAATATAGTTTTGAACAATGCCACACGCTCAAAAACTGTGAGTATTGAATTTGACAAAAATTCATTTTTTCGGTATTTTTTACAAAAAAATACCCAGTTTATCGGAATGCTTAGATTTTCATAAAATCATCTCTACATAGTGACATAACCATTATGTGAAACTTTCATTGAATTCTGATGGTTAATTGCGAAAGGGTGGAGCCTCCTTAATAACTTTCATACTAGTATGTATAGTTCATCATCGGGGAATTTCAAAGATTGATTTTTCATGTACAGGTATGATAACAGGAACGGTTGAATAGCATGTACTTTTCAAGAGACAAAGACACATTTGAAGAAATGTTTGCCCTGTCAAACTTTCTCCTTTCGCCGGGAAAATCCTAATTCGCCCAGTTTTACTTTCACCCTTCACATTTCATTACCATGTCTATTATGTTATTTTCTTGTGGTCACTGTTACAATGATAAATTCGCCCTCATTATGGAGGGCAAAAATGAAACTGCAGTGAAAATTTCCCGGTTTACAGTATTTCGGTAATGTCAACATAGCTTAAGCTTAACCCTTTCAACCCTATGTAACTAAATAGACTCTACCATGCATTGATCTGGAAGAGTCCATTATGGTCAACAGTGGTGAAAGGGTTAAAACTGTAGTGAGCAGGAACTGTTTTAATATCTCTTAAAAATCCAGGAGGGCCAACATTTGACTCATTCACCCCTAAAGACACATTTGAACACTTCCAAATCAAAGGTTGGAATAGTTCATTATGAAATTTCAGGGGTGAATGAGTGAAAACAGTATTTGGCTTTTAATATCTCCAAATTTCTTTCAAATCATTGCCAGACATGATCTTTTTATTTATTTTTCACAGAGAGAAGAAACTTCGCTTGAGCTCACAATCTGAGTTTGAGCATAAGAATGGTTTCATGAAATTAGCCCAGGGCGAAACGGGAAACACTCAAACGTTAATATCATACTTCAGATTACTACATAAACATAAAAATGATTAAATCTAAGAAAATCATCGGTATTTCTACCTGTCTGACCAACGTTTTGTTCAGGGATTTCCCTCTACTAGCGCATGCGAATAGTACACCATTTCTTTGCAAACAAAATGACTGGCCGTGTGAAGTAAGCGAAAGAAAAGTGTTGTACTGTGGCAGCTACGAAACGAAAAGTTGCCAAATGGTCAAAAGATAGTGTAAGGAGTACGTTACGGAATCATTATTGCAGGTGGGCAGTATTCAAAGGAGAAAATAACTGCCGTAGCAGTTAGTACGGTGCATGTATTCTTTCGGATAGCCGGTTAAGCTGAAATGGAATCGACAGAAATGCTAGCGCTGTTTGTTATGAATTAAAAAATATCTAAAACTATTAAGCTCGCTAGTATCTTTGTCTGAGTTTGAACACAGATGAACTTAGTTTAATATGTTAATGGGCATGTATTGGAGAGAGTTTACTTTGTGTTTCTATAATTATACAGTGGTTTATGCGAAAGGAAGGGATAAGTGACTGGTTAGTTTGATTTTTCCATGAGGCCCTCCAAGGGATAACTGTTGTGATGGCCCACGGCGTATTTTCTGGGTCACCGAGATACGTGTTATCTAAGTCCGTGGATTTACATAATTTATAATATTACCGGGTTCAATAAAATGGTATGATTTAATTATATTGCTGAATTAAACGATTATTTTTGTTTTTACATGCAAGATTTAAATTAGTACTAATATGAATACCCGGCCTCCTCTGCTCCGGCAACATATAAAAAAAAAATCAGAAAGGTTTGTCCCTTGGTGTAGGGAAGGTGTTTAGCCCCGTACCATCTGTACCGGCCACATTCCGGTACTAAATTCAATATATATTTAAATATATCTACTATATGTTTATGCCTATTATCATTGTTGACATTTAATTGTAAATGTATGACGGGAGAAGGCTGTGATAACTTGTAAAAACTTGTGCCCCATCCCTTGTTTAATTTTATTGGCAACAAATTTATGTTTAAAGCTAAATAAATTTAAATTCTGAACATTGGCAAGTTTGCAATTAACTTCTAATGATGAATAATTACTGTTCAATAAGTTTGAATACGGACTTAGAAATCATATAACTTGGTTTCATAGTGGGGGAAGAAGTTGCAGTTGCCTTACGGCCCCTCTCTGGGGGCCCCTTTGGAAACCGTTTCATCTCGCTCGCACCACTTGTGTTTACTGCCTAGTCAGGTGACGTTATCGGCGCTATTTTTAGCAGGGCTTTCCCGAACAATCCAAGTGGTCAAACTGGACATTTGGAACGGACTATGAATATGGGAATAGCGATGTAACATAAGTGGAAGTGCATACAATACATACATTCATTAAAAAAAACACGCCTTTTCACGTGATGTCCCTTTAGATACTGGACCAAACTTATCATTATCACCACTGGTCCCAAGTCTGTCATATATATGTTAGCTTACTCTTTCAGGTGTTTGTCTGTGGGCAGTGATGTTGTGACATTCTCAAACTTCTACGGAGTGGAGGATCGGGATATGCCACGATTGTGTGGAGTATTGAAGCCAGAGTCCAAGCTTATAGTTTCTGACAGCGATTTTCTGAGTGTGGTCTTTCAGTCTAATCTCATACAGGAGAGTTCTGGTTTTGAGGCACATTACAGTTTTAAGGAAAAAAGTAAGTTATATGAATAATTAATGTGTGTTGTAGATCTTTAGCAATACGTTGGTATGTTGGGATGGATAACTATATAAACCAACCCAAAAGATTGTTGCTGATTTCAGATACCAAAATCTGCCCCTGCAATTTTGTTCAGTAGCAAAATTGATGGTATGAGTAAAGTTCATTGAAAAGAAACATTTCAAATGTGTTTCTATATCATAAAGCCTGCAGCTAATATAGCAATTGCTGCTCATTCATATTTAGTGTCTAAATATAGAGAACATGGCTATTTTCCTTTTCTGATTTTGTATGCCATCATTCAACAATGAAATTTCACAGCTAATTCTTAATAAAAAAAATTAAAAAAATATGTATTTCATGATGATGAAATAAATCAACGATCCATCAGACGAGAAAATCTCTTTTTTTTTATTGAAAAGGAAAGGGGAGAAGTATTTTCACGGTCACATTTATGTTTCCTTCTTTTCTATACATCAATACATTTGCAGAAGGCTGTTTAGCCATCGGGGCTGGAAGTCAAACAATCATCTAGAATAGTGCTAACTTATTTATACTTGTCACAAATTGATATCGAGCAGTCAAAGTTTAAATATCTAATACATCAGTAATATCTTTTATTGTGGTTTTTGTTTCAGATAAATCCACACCCTCCAACACTCCGCAAAGGTCCAGAGCGGGGGTTATGCGGTCCAGTAGCCTAGCTATTATTGGTCAGTTGCTTATAACTGTTGTGATAGCAAAACACTTGCTGACGGTAGATTCTTGATCCAGACGACGCAGATGTGGCCATAGGTTTCCGTGGGAACAAATTCTGTGATATCTACGATGTAACACTGCACAAATAATTCGTCAATAGTGAGAACAGAGGGGATATACACGCCAGTAAAAAAATATCGGAGAAGTAAAGGGAGATCACTAAGGACGGGTCAAATTTTGCCAGACACGCCTCTTATTCTTTACCAGAAGGAGAAATATCTGTTCCAAAGACAAAATACTCAACGCTTTCATATCAACTTCATATAGAAGATGTCTTATCTGATATATTGATAACAAGGAAAGATAACTCTATCCCAATGCTAGTCACATTTCAGTGGCAACAGATAGGAGGAACTATACAAGGGGACAGAGTCGTGTGGTCTTTGTCTAAAAGACCATCAGTTTCACAGTAAACACAGAGAAATGACTCCACATTCTTGGAAATACATTTTCCAATTATTTGAAATTCAAAAGCAGTTCACATGAAGGAATAATGGGTCAGAGCTGTGAGATGTGTGTTTAATATGGATTGTGGAACACGTTTAAGATAAAGCAATATTTTGAAATACATTCCTGACAGAATGAGGCAGTAATTGAACTGATGCCGAGGACATATATATGTGAAACATCCATTTATTTGGACAGCCAAAAATGACTTTTTACCAAGATAGGTGGAAACGTATTGCCATAAGACTTATTGTGCTTTTCCAGATCATGGACTGGAAGCTTGTTATACTAAGTGATACTGCAATACACAAAGAGAAATCAGGATTGTAAACAAGTCATCTATATATCATAACTGATGTTAATACTATCTGTTGCCTTTATTCATCCTTTCAACGTTGTTGACCAATTCATGTCTCTACCTCATGTTCTCAACAAACCAACACGTCTTTGTAATATACAAGTCATCGTCATTTCATGAAATGAGAAATCACACCACAAGTTTATGCTGTAAAATGCCGTATGCCATGTTTGCAATGCACTTACGATGTGTGTACGTATAATTCACAAGCTTGATCTTATAAATATGAGTAGGATTGGGATCTCAAGTAGTGATGTCCTAATTCTGTCAAGATATATATACCGTAGTGACTTCCGATACAGTTTTCTAAAACTTCTGTGTTTTGCTGTTGCTCTTAATGATTTAACTTATGTAGGATTTTTATGTTTACAATAAACACTAGACATTAAATTGTGTAGTTTCATTTCTCCTTTTTTAGTGAGAAGAAAACTTAACAGTCAAAGATAGAATATAGTAATTGGCACTTCGTCAAAGAAAAATAATAATGGAGAGAAAAAAAAAAGAAAAAAATATTGGAATATGTTTTTGGAATCGGTGTCGTAAATGGATATTACCGAACAATTTACAGGAATAATTGTGTACCATCCACGACAGTTTTTAGTTGCTCTAGTACTTTCTTAATGCTATGTCTTGATTGGTTGATCGATGATTGGACAGAGTTATTCAACAGCAATTAGTTGATGGAATTCGGATAGAGAACGTTTTTACAGATTTTTAAACTAACAATCGCATATAGTCAACAAAGACACCTTGGTAACATCAATAAATAGGACCAAACATTCGTTAACATTGGCAAAACTATATCAACAAAACAAATGCTTCTATAACCCCTACAAAAAAGTGGGCAAAGCCTCGGGTTTTGATAGGATAATCCTTTCCTGCTCCACACTAGGCACTGATCTTAATATCTCGTGTTCCTAACCACGGCAAATGCCTGAATCCGACAGCTCAAGAATGCCCTGGAATAGAGGTCAGTGCTTGAAAATGAAAAATAGAAAATCGTGTGTCATGGGAACGTGCTTGTATTTACTCATTTAACCTTAAACAATGCTGGAATATGTACTGAAGAAAATTATCATGTATACTTTTCGATTAAAAACCAAGATCAGACCATTTAGTGAACAGAAAAATTGTCCTGGACCAAAACCAGCGATTTTGTCGAGTTTCCAATATGGCAATGAGACATTTATCTTGTGGTTAATCCATTACTCATTCAAACTTGCTCAAATTCGCTGTCTAGATCTGTTCAAACATTTAATCAATTGTTGTTTGAAGACGTCAGTCATATAACTTATCAACCAATCAAAGACCTTTGTCAGAGTCAGAGCTCGAGAAAGTGGTGTTTACTTATGTGAAGAATTTTGGAGTTGTTTTTTTTTGTCTGGATTACATGACTGAACAAATATTTTTGAATATGGAACTACTCTGACAGAAACAATCAAAAGTTTCATATACCTATCCTAATATCAAACTTTTTTTATGTTTAACAAGTATTTGTTTGAAAGCTGTGCCATATTTGCATACATGTTTAGCTTTGTCAGCTAAACAATATTGTCTGCTTCCTAGACTGTGGAACCGCGTTTGGGTGCGCTGTGAAATTTTGCATTTAAGGATGTTCATGTATCGGAAACAATTGTCTCCAGATATTGACATAGTCCTATTAGGAAAAACATACTATACAGTGTATAGTTTTGCATAACCTTACTAAACAGTGTATCGTTTTGCAGGGTCAAGAGTGGTAGAGTGGCAGATTTTCCACGAGCGTGTGCGTTTTTTTTGTAAGGAAATTGTATATAAATACATAGTATATCTGTTACACGTATAATAATGTTAATACTTCAGTGAAAACAAGAGTTTTATATATATAAATCACCATCACATTTCTTCATGTCTATTCTATATATGTACATAATGCTACACTGTACAGATGAAAAATCGCCATTTGGTTACGAAAGTTGATGTTATCATTGATTATGACTGATAATTTTGTTGCTGATGTTGTGAAAGTTGTATGCTATTATTGTTAGAAATTGACGTACGTATGTATGTACATGTATGCATGTATGTATGTTTTCATGGTATGTATGTATGTACATGTATGTATGTATGTTTTCATGGTATGTATGTATGTACATGTATGTATGTATGTATATTTATGTATTTATGTACATGTATGTATGTATGTTTTCATGGTATGTATGTATGTACATGTATGTATGTATGTTTTCATGGTATGTACAAATTGTACTACACTGTTTATGGATGTTTATATTTTTTATCATGGAAAAGTGTTTACGGATAAATGGAGTTTTTATTGTGTGTTTTAAAGTATAAGATGATATATGTGGTAGTTATATATAATGGAACACACTAGTCTGAACAAAGTAATAGAGTTTATGAAGCAGGCGAATTTACGTTAGCAGAGTTTGGAGTAAGTAATGTTCCACTGTTTATAAGAATAGGTCCACTTGAAGGGGTTCAACCTATTTTGTTTACATACAATTTCACCAATTTCAAACAAGTAAAATTTTAACATTTTAGAGATTAGATTTTCTGTGCCATTTAAATATTTATTATTTTTAGTATACATCAGAACGGAAATGAAATATAACAAACTTTGAGCTTGTGTTGAAGCTATGATCAAAGTTTTTGTGCAATTTTCTTGTATCGTTGTCAATAAAGTATTGACGTCAATGATTTAGACATATTGCTCCTTTGGAACCAATTAAGAAAGAGTATATTGCAATAGATGTTGCATTCATGGTAATAGTGACAATCCTTGATTTGGTGAAAAAAAATAGCATTGCGTTTATGCTATCTGGTTTAGTTGTTTAGGTTTTTACTATTATTGATCATGTCACAATTAAACATATGTCAAAAAGCAATATATCAATTTTTATATTAGGTATAAGCACATATTTCGGACGTATTTCCTTGTACATCTATTTTAATTACAATGTCAGCTTTCTTTTCTGGTTCATCTGTTTATTTTATTTTCGTTGGCTGTAACTCATTTTAACAGTTCTTGTGTACTCCACATATTGTCTGGAATAGTGGTGAGACGTATGATGACATAAACCGTTGTCACAGTGTTTGTGAGCTACATCTAGCGTCACAAGAATGCTGGTTGTTTATAAACATACACCATTCAGTTAGGTTTGAATGTGCTCTGTGATTTCGATACATTGTGTACAAAAACGGACAAATCAGATCCCTTTAAATGAAAAAAATATTAGTTATATCAATATTCGAAATTTACGCTGTTCGTGTAGCAATACCCAGTAACAAATATATGTGACTATTTCTAAACATTTTCTTCAGATCTGATGAAGGTGACAAGGAACATACTGTACTAGTCATAGAAACGGCACATAGAAACACTTACTGGTTGTGTAACAAGAACTTTTCATAAAACAAATATATGTGACATTGCATCTGAAAACTCAAGCAGTTTCAAATGAATATTACCTTTTACAATAGGTTTATATATCTATAAATCTGTTACACTTGCTTATTTTAATTGCATTGGTTTTTAGGCTTTACTTTCGATCTTTTATGCTACATAAACAATTTTAACAGTTTTAAATCCCTTCCACTTATGCCGTACATAGAAGTAGAAATGATTGATTCATAAAAATGAAATATTTGGCTTTGAGATGTTGATGTGAATTCTTTCGAATTCTGTGTAATAAAAACAATGGCCATGACCCCATAATCAGTTTGTATGGAATGATTGCATGCTGGGAAGATGTCATATTAATATTGCTGGTTAAAGATTGCTGATGTGTAACGTGAAGTTCTGTTTGCAGTCTATAGCCTAGTTGATTGATGTAGTAACTTAATTCTTTCACTTTTGCAGTGTAAATAAATCATCTGTCAGTAAAGTGCCGAAATTTATATAAAGTAGTAATTGTATCCCTGTACGTTTCTACCAGTCCAAACCCCTTTTCCTCTCTGTATTTTTACCCATACGATCTTCCATGATATCATTCCAGCGTAACATTGATCCTATCTGCTCTCTTTTCCTCACCCATCAACCCCCGTATACATCATTCCAATGCATTCCTTTAATGAAACATCTCTGAATTACTCCCCTTCTTGGCAGATATGGCAAATAAACATGAAAGTGTTTGTACAGTGTATTTCTAGTACTTTCATAAATGATAACTATTAAAACGTTAAATACTCTTCAGAATTTTGAGGTAGTTTTGCTTTTAACCCTTTCACCCCTATATAACTTTAGTAGACTCTATCATGCATTGATCTGGATGAGTCCATTATGGTCAACAGTGTTGAAACGGTTAACCAGTACTTGTTTGTTGTGATTACGCCAATCTGATAGTGTAAAGTTTGTCATTTAACAAGCATGTTTAAACTTCTGTTCCTCAAATCACACATTTTATTCTTCTACTAATTAAATACAGATATATCGAAATTTTCCTTAACTCTCTGTTTCCTACGACAGGTAGAAAACATCAGTTGTTGACATAATTCGAGTTTTTCACCGAAAAACATTTAGAATTTACTTAATTACATAAAAAAAAAATGTCATTTGGGGAAATTGGAAACCTTTTTAAAGTGGACAAATATTTTCCTTGTATTAATACTTATGAATAGTTCTACTTTTGTTAAAAGTCATTTGCAGAAAGATAAAAGAATTATTGCAAATTTGCAGATTCTGTTTATAAAATGTTTTCTGTTATAGAACCCTTATGTTGCGGGTTTTGCGCCCTATAAACTGTTCATTTGTTCCAACAAGATCTTAGGAAAACCTTACCCTTTGAGACCGACTTCTTGACTGTAGAAAAGGTGAATCAAGTTTTTACAGCTTAGTGTCATATTGGTACAGATATATTGTCGTTATATTTACGATTCCAAGTTGTGGTATTTATAATTAAACGTTGTGATTGTATGAAAGGCTTATTTCCCAGTGTTAATAAACGTGAGAGGTGAGCGATGTTCAATCATTGTACTCTGTAGCTTCACTTTACAATCTTTTTATCTATCTTTTCATCCGTCCTGTATTCATATTACCAAGGAAGCACACGTTACGTTGGAAGTGTATAAACTTCTTTTAGTTAAAGCCAGTTACTGTTAATCACTTCATTTTCGCGAGGTTAATGTTCATGATAGTTTACGAGGTATGACTCATTCACGCAAAAAAAAAAACTTTCACAAAGAGAAACTTGCTATCAATATGAATATTAAAACCACGTGAAAGTGAAGTGATCTACATTGGAGTCGGTTTGTTTGTGCTCTATTGGTGTAACATTGATGGAAAATGCTGATTCCGTCTTCAGGAAAAAAAATCTCGTTGACATTTTAGCTCAGTTCAATATTTATAATAATTTGAAGATATAAAAGGGGGATTCCCAAGATGTCTGCTTTGGTAGCAAGCATGTAATAAAAAGACGTAACTTCTACTGCAGTCGTCGTCTTACAAAAGGCTGATAGGTCTGTGCTGTTTTGTATCAAAATTAAAGAACTTCTCTGGCATATTTTAAGGCGAAATCAGAAGAAAAAAATTGTCTTTGTAAAATTTGTTGTTATCGGTTCAAGTTGTAGCAAATCTTTGATAGATATTGTTTTCATTTGCTTACCTTGTCTAACAAATCTGTCAAGCCTCTTCCTCAAGTGTGACAGCCAACACATATATAAATGTCACAAAGCCGAGCTCATGCACAGTCAATAGCGAAATTGATGACTGTACACCTTTTCCATCATTTTCACAAGTTTATATAAGCTTTCTTATCAAGAATCGTGTATATTCATCATACATGTTATGAACCTGTACATTATCCTCATCAACATGTTTATCTATTGTGTAAAAGCTTCCAATACTCGAACACCACGTTTTGCTTCAATTCTAGTCAGCATGATAGCGAGGCGTATGACTGAAGTAACATTACGTTAAAATGTGTATGAACTCTGTGAGGAGCCATACATTACTAGAATATATGAGAATAATTGTTTGTGCGATATTTGTCTTTATCAACACCATAGTTGAATGATTCATATTATAAATATGTAGCATTCATAATCGGATGCAAGGGTAAGATTGACAATAAATCTTTGAATCTCGAACAAAATACCATGTTTGTTTCTATTTATTTTTTTATTCTTTTGTAACTAGTGACACCCAAACGGCCATTTTGTCTGGAATTTTCCCAATTGCAAATCATTCACTTCTTGCACATTTGGGGAAAATTGGTCTGTATGTAGAAACTGTAACTGACACCAAAAGGAAAACAGATGTCGAATGTATTGAGTAGCCGGGAAGTCAGTTCCCGAGACAGATTTTTAAGGTGAAGTCTCAATGAATTCGCTATTTCCTTCCCTGGATCATGAACCGGATTATTGACAATTACATGTGAACTGTCTAAATTATATTTGTAATGTGGGTGTCGTGGTGTCTTTCATATAGTTTTGGATTCTTCTTGGCTCCCGTTGTCTTTTTGTATAAATTTTGCCAAACAGATTTATCCCAAACGTGAATGATTGTATTTTGGCCACATATAGCATCTGATGTGTTGCTAACTCTCTCAAACAATGATGATTGCATTTTGGCCACATAGAATCGCCCCTTCTCATACTTATATATGTTAACGACGGTGGTTGATGGTTACAGATTACTCATATCCCTTGTTTTGTGTTGAAGATTGTCGAAATTCAATGGGTTTTTTTAAATCGTCAAATTTAGATATCGTCAGATATCCCCATGACTTGCTATCTTACAGAAGAACGTATCCAATTCATTATAAATGAATTTGAAAGTTTCTTCTATTTTCTAGACCACTCTCTATTCTTTTATTTACTGGTATGAAGTTGTAGTTCTTTTCCACTTCATATTTTATCTTGGGTGATAGCGATGATTGTGTGTGTTTTGGCTGGTTCTTTTTTCAAAAGTACTTGCAATATACATGTTGTATGCCAAGTCAGTTACATATAGTATGAGTTTTAAGTTTCGCCATATTCGTTTTCTTCGTTTTAATTTAGTTTAGCTTTTTCTTTTGTCCAGTAAATTACCAAAGCTTATTTTATAAATCCAGAAGTAATACATCGCCCCAATATTTTCTACGACTTAATCAATTTCCTGTGTATCTGTTTTCACTTGAAACAGTTGCGAGTCATTTAAGATACCCTTTAACTTTGCCCGAGTAAAATTATCACTGGAAATATGAAGTAAGAATGAGCCTGTTTTAAAATGAGGTAAGCCAACACAACGTCAAACGAAGTGAACATGGTCTGCGCCATGTGGCAATTTCAACAAATAAGACTCATCAATGTTGCCTAGGGGCCAAAAGTTAAAAACAAACCCATTTATGAATTTACGAATATGGCTAATTTTAATTGTTAACTTCTAAAATATTATTTTATGGAAATCATCTAGAATAATCTCCACATACATATTGCGAGAACAAACATTATAACAAGATGGACAAAAACAATCTTGTTACTTTTACAAGAGTTGCCCTTGTTTAAACTCCTGTGACGTCATCGTTGGCAACGGTCGCGATTGTCCCGAGCTCCAAGAGGAACTTGGACAAAAAACAACAATTTACGCCGTAAAGCTGAACAGATCATAACAAGAACTGGCACAGACGTGCCAACTACCATCTTGAGTGTATATCGAACTTTTCCCAGAAGCTGTGCGGCCAGAATTAATCGACCAGAAACATCACCTACAGTATGCTGCCACCTGGGAACACCCGTAAACAAGCAACGCGGTCAAGCAAAAGCAAAAGGTGGGAGAAAACTTGTTTTCGCTTGTATGGGAAGGAACTTGCAAGCTTATGTACAGGAACAGTTGATGAGAACACGCAACTTAAAACATTGAAATGTCAGAGGTGCCATGACCAGTACTGCATCCAATGTTTAGACACAGAAGAAACCGAAAATGAAATACTCACAAAATCGGCGAACATAATGTGGTTCTGTCCATCTTGCATGGTTACGGTGGAGCAGGACATGCATACTGCTCTCCAGATTAAGCAGACATGCAAGGAAATCATTGAAAAGATGCAGGAGAAGTTTGAAGAACGACTGAAGTCCCTGGAGCGTACTAAATGCGATGAGGTACAAGTCCGGAACATCGTAAAACAAGAGCTAGCGACAGTTCCAAATAAAATTCAGGAAGAGCCAGGCCAAGGACAGGAGAACCAGGATTTACCCACGCAAGATGTCATATCGGAGATTAACGAAAGAAAAAGGAGAGAAAACAACATAGTTGTGTTTGGTTATAAGGAGCAAACCCAGGATGATGGTAAATATAGACAGGCGGCTGATGAGGAGGAAGTAAACAGTTTGCTAAAAACATGCAAGTTGCAATACAGGAACAATGTTGGTAAGGTTATGAGACTCGGGAAGTACGAAAAAACAAAACTACCTCGAGCTAAAGCAAGGCCCTTACTTGTATCCTTTGGATCTGCTGAAAGCAAAAAGTCCTTCTTCAAAAACATACATGAACTGAAAGACAAGGTAAATTATAAGGACATCCGAGTACATAACGACCTAACGAAACAGGAAAGAGAAGCTGAAAACAACTTCAGCGAGGAAGCAAAAGCAAAGAAAAGGTAGGAATCGGGGGAATACATCTACCGGGTACGAGGACCGCCGTGGAATCGGAAAATCGTACGACTGGTAGCCAAAACGGATTAAAAAGGCCAGGGGCTAAAGGATCAATATGGAAAAGCATCACGGAATATTAGAACGGAAATAGCGGAAAACCAAAAAAACCCACAAAGCACTGGTAAGATTAGGTGCATGTTTACAAACGCGGACACACTTACAAACAAATTAGATGAACATAAATGTATAATCGGAACTAAACATAGATGGTTTTGATGTATTCCCTGGAGAGGTAAACCAGATAATTAGAAAAAGAGGAATACTAATTTATACCGCGCAACATTTAAAAGCTACGGAAATATCTATCAACGAGGAATTTAACGAGCAATTATGGATTAAAATTAACCTAGATAAGGCAAACATTTTAACCGTCGGCTGTTTATACCGAAGTCCAAACAGTGTGGACGAGAATAATTTAGAACTATGCAAGTTACTATGTAGCCGACATAGGACAAATACCAACTTCACATTTATTAATAATGGGCGATTTTAATCTAAGGAATATAGACTGGGACATGGGGAGCAACACATTTGGAAGATAAATTTCTTGAGTCCATCAAAGATTCATTCTTATTTTAACATATCAACGAACCAACAAGAATTAGAGCTGGAAACGAACCTAGTATATTGGATTTGGTATTTACAAATGAACAAGATATGATAAACAGTCTAGAAATAAAAAGTGGATTGGGAAAGAGCGACCATGGTACGATAATCTTCGATTTCGACTGTATAAGAAAATATGAAAACAGCAAAACAACAAAGAATAGATATAACAAAGGAAACTACGATCAAATCAGAAAGTTATCAATTGACTGGAAGGAGACGTTAAGTAATGAAACGGATACAAAATCAAAATATAAAGTCTGCAGCGAACTGATGAAGTACACCATCGATCGACACATTCCAAAATCTGTTCAACAAACGATGAAAAAACGAACACCATTAGACAGTCGAACCGTGCGGGCAATAAAGCGGAAACATCGAAGATGGCAAAGATACATTGAAACACGAGAAAGAGAAAAATACAATGAATATGTCAGAGCCGGGATCAAAGTAAAATCATTATTAAGAAAATGCAAACGGAATATTGAAAAGGATATCGCGATGGAAGTAAAGACCAACCCCCAAAAAATTGGAATTACGCGGGCTCCAAAACTAAAACAAAAACCAATATCGGAACTACATGTTAAGAAAGGAGAAACAACCAAAATAGCCAAGACTGACCTGGAAAAAGCAAACGTATTAGCGGATTTCTTCTCAGGCGTATTTACAGTCTCAAGTGACCTATTGCGATCGCCTTTTGTCCGTCGTCGTACGTCGTCCGTCGTCTGTCGTGCGTCCGTAAACAATTTACATTTTCGACTTCTTCTCCAAAACCCCTGAACCAATTTCAATGAAATTTTGCAGAAACCTTCCATGGCCAAAGGTCAACAAAAATGGTTGCCGGTTTGGTCCCCGGCCCCCAGGGGCCAGAGGGGCGGGGCCAAAAAGGGTCAAATTGACTAAAATTTCAAAAATCTTCTTCTCAAGACCCAGATATGGTAGAATCAAATACTCTTCATAGATGGAAGGGTCTTAANGGGGTAAACTTTACTTTAGTTTATATAGGGAAATCACATTTTGGACCAACATTTGTTTAATTTCCATTGGAAGTAATTAAATTTAGGTTAGCATTAACAGTATTGGGTAGCAGTTTGATGGCATGCACATATGAGCCCTGAATGACCCCCCCGGGGCTGATGGGTGGGGCCAAAAAGGGTTGAATTGACGGAAATTTAAAAACAAAATCTTCTCAAAGACCCAGATATGGTAGAATCAAACACTCTTCATAAATGGAAGGGTCTTAAGGTTTATGCCCCTATGGTCTCACGTTTACCCCCTGGGGAAGGAGATGGGAGGGGGGGGGCAAAATGTATTATGGTTGATGATGGCAAATGATACTTTGAATATTACATGTTGATAACCTGATTGGAATTATAACCCTGAGTTGACAGTTTGATACTTTGAAAAGTTTGAGCTAGCCCTACCCCTAAGGGCTGTAGGGTGGGGCTTAAAGGAGTCAGTGTGCTAAAATTTCTTCATTTTTCTTGTTTAGAATCAGATGTGCTAGTTTCAAATACGTTTTAGTCTTAAATCTGTATGCTAGATATTGAATAAGGTGGTTTTATTGTTTTTTGTCACTGAATAATATTTCTGTTCGTGTTAAAAACAAAATCAACTCTCTGTATAAAAATATCAGGTGACCGTTAAGGCCCATGGGCCTCTTGTTCAACAAGTCACTCGAAAATGGAGATCTTCCTGTCAGCTGGAAAGAGGGGCAGATAACGGCAATTCACAAAAAGGGGGATAAGAAAACGCCAGGGAACTATAGACCAGTAAGTCTCACCAGTATAATATGTAAAATCATGGAGAAAATTATAAGAACAAGAATAATGGATCACTTGGAGAATAACGATTTATTAAATAAGCACCCATACGGGTTTGTCAAAGCAAGATCGACGGTACTACAACTACTAAAGGTCATTGATAACTGGACGGAAATACTCGACCAAGGAGGATCAATCCAAACAGTGTATCTAGATTTCATGAAGGCATTTGATACTGTACCACATAAGCGCTTAATAGCTAAATTACATTCGTACGGACTATCACCTGAAATTATAAATTGGGTGAAATGTTTTATATCAAATAGGAAACAAAGGGTATCAGTAAATGGCGAAGCATCAAAATGGATAGAAGTAACCAGTGGAATCCCTCAGGGCAGTGTCCTCGGACCATCATTGTTCGTGATATACATCAATGACCTACCAGAACTGATAAAATCATCAACATTTTTATTCGCGGATGACACTAAAATGTATAATCACAGCGAAAATATCAACCTACAGGAAGACCTGGACCAGCTCCAAAAATGGTCAGATACATGGCTACTGAAATTCCATCCGGACAAATGCAAAGTACTTACCCTAGGAAAAAATATCAATACCGCGCCGCTATACTTGTATAAAGACACCGATGAAGGGAGAATCAAAGTCATACTAGAAAACATTAACAAAGAAAAGGATCTCGGAGTAATTACAGACAACAAACTTAAATTTACTGATCATATACATGAATCGGTCAACAAGGCAAATAGGATAATGGGGACAATAAGAAGAACATATACATATTTAGATGCAACAACTTTTTGTCTCTTGTATAAAGCGCTCGTGAGACCACATCTGGAATACGGAGCTTGCATTTGGAATCCATACCTTCAAAAGGACATTAACGAAATTGAAAATGTGCAGAGGAGAGCAACAAAACAGATACCAGGAATGAAAGAACTAAGTTATCAAGCCAGATTAAAGGTACTAAAATTACCAACGTTAAAACACAGAAGATTACGAGGGGATATGGTACAAGTTTACAAACTGTCACACGGATGCTATGACACTTCTGTAACGGAAGGGTTTTTAAATATAAACGATAACAAACGAACAAGAAGTCATAGCCTTCCACTTGGAAAAGGAGTGTGTAAATTAAACTTAAGAAAGTATGCCTTTAAAGAAAGAGTAGTCAACCATTGGAACTCACTGCCAAACCACGTCGTCACATCACCAACACTAAAAACGTTTGAAGCCCGACTGGATAAGCACTGGGGGAAACCAGAATGCTATTATAACCATGAAATTGATAATAATGAACTTATTAACTGTCGGGGTGTCAGCTTAGAGTCTGACGATACACCTGATCTGGATATATAGGTATATGCCTGCGTCCAGTACTATTATATTAAAAATTACATACTACCAAAGTTAAGATTAACATTGTTGGCCATTGCCCTATCAGGATGTAAAATGTCATTTTTAGATACTTAAAATGGCACTTATGGACTGTAGTAGTAGTACTAGTGCCAGGACTGAATACACTAAGCTAGCAATCGGCTCCCTGTGGCGTCCCTTTGAAATATCGTATATATGTGGAAACATATCAAGACGTCTGATAGAGATCTTACGTGTGCTATCAACAAGGTCAATGTCTCCAATGGATGCTCAAGGTGTAATCACATTCTCGTTAATATAGATCACAGTCAGTTTTCCTAGAATATGTCTCGATAACGCAGAGCACTTCTATTACAAGCTTGGTTATCTTTGCGAATGATCAACTAAAATTAAAACAATATTAAAGATACAAGTTTCTTTATTTTTCAACTTGAAACTCATACTGTTTTGTTTGCTTAAATCAGAATTTTAACACTCTTTATGTGTTATAAATTGCAATAATTGCATAATTGCCCAACATAGAACTCACTGGAATGAGCACAAGAACTAAATAAATATTAGGATAGTGCTATGCCATTACACCCGAAGACATTCCTTGCCGGCCATATATGTAGTGTTCCAAAGTGGTTAATATCCTATATATATTACTCATTAAAAACCTACTTAGGCGAATTTTCCGAAGCTTCTTAATCATTCGTTTTTATAACCTCATTAAAAATCTATAGACATTATAATAATGTTGACAAATTGATCACATTCTTAGAACACAATCTGGACGATTGATTTAGAAACTGGATCAGCTGGAAGACATACCAAAACAAAAATTAAAAACCTATCAACCCCAACAAAAAACCAAAAGTAAAACCAATTGATGCGGAGAAAAAAAAATCAGCGTTCCAGCACCACATGTGGGATACCAGTCATGACATCTCCCACCAAACCGAACTTATATCACAAACAGGTATGAAGTAGCTCTACCTTTCGTTGGTTTATACCTCAATTCCTTGTCGGAATTGTACTAGGCTAACTAAATGGAGAATACATTAGACAAGGCCCGATGGGTGCGTGGAGATGACTAATCGAACACTTCATATTGTTTTACGAGATGTTGGACCGATGTGCACCTGTCTTGGAACAGAGCAACAAAACGCTATCCTGTCTAAAACCTGTTTTCGGAATTCCGCCCCAGGCGCGTTAACATTTGACATTTCTAACATAATGTTCCGCTCGCTGGTTGATTGATCTAGACTTTCCGACCAAACCGGGACAGGTAAGAAAAAATACGAAATACATGTACTTCTTCATACAATTTTTTAATGTAAAAATGCTTTCTTAACCATACAAGTGTCATAATTAAACACCTCATTCTAGTCAATCACATGAGCAGATGGAAGAGTTAAGAAGTCAAAGGGAGCTAAATCCTATAGCTATGCTGAATCATTAACACAATTTCTTTAGCAATATGTATCATTTAAACCTATTTCTTTTTTGTCAATTGTGACTGGTCATGCAGCATGTCTTGTTAAATAATGAAGGAAACATTTGATGTTACAAATGAAGGACACGTTGAATCCAAAACAAGTGATGTAATGCAATTTACTAGAAAAAAGGGAAAACAAATCAATGTTTCTGACTACGTGTTCTCGATCGGTAGGCTTTTCTTGTATTGCATGTGGACCCGATATTGTGTCCCCTATGAAATCAGAGTATATAAGCCACCAATGATCTTAAGAACCAGATAATAAGTCTTTAATTTGTTTGTCTAACGTCGTTAAATCTTATCACTAGGAATATGTTAAGGTCATAGGAGTGTATTGATAAACGGAAGTAGGAAGTACATCCCTAGTTGAAAATCCAATGTAGGGAGACAGTATCACAATTTCCGCATATTCTAATGTTTAATATTAAACTGATGAATATTGTTTGTTTATTATTGACCGAACAGTGTTTTCTCTCAATATTAAAGTATTTCAAAGCAATGCAGGCATTAATACAGGTTTTTATTTTATCAATGAGTTACATGTATCCATTTTTCTGTACTTCAGGAAACCGGCTACCTATTTCACTACTGTGAAGTTTTTCAAGGAAGATAACTCTTACCTGCAATTACTATGTGCATATGGTTTTATTATAAAATGTCAATTTTTAATCGTTTATAGATAATTTATTTGACATAATTTCAGCATCTATTAAATTGATATACATTAATGCAATAACCATCTATGGTAGTAGCATTTTTATTGACATTATTTTGCAAACAATTGTGTCTTTCATTTTTTTTTCAAAAGTCATTCCTTTTTACATAAATTTCCATTTAAATTCCTTAAAATTATGACAACCTATACTTTTTTTGTGTCAGAAAATTTTCTTTTCTTCAAAGCAATATGACTACGAAATTTGAAGAAATTCTATTGAGAAATGGCGACACAATCCTATTACCTTAAGAACGTATGAAAGAATTCATCCTCGATATCCAGGGGTTACGCTTACATTCGATATGGACTCCTGGAGTATGTCATAACAAAATTGAAGGCACACGGCTATGTATTTTATTGGTGTTGGGTAAAAATACCTGACCAATCACTATATATATATTTGTAAGTACTTACTAGAACTCCCTCCGAAACTAGCCAAAGCGTATTGTAAGTTTAGAACATGTTATACTAAGTTACCAATTGAAAGTGGTAGGTGGTCCAATATACCACGTGAAAATAGATTATGTAGTTTATGTTATTTAATTGGCGACGAATTTCATTATCTGTTTACATGTACACATCAACCAATTCTCAATAGTAGGCGAAAACATATGTCCAGATATTATTATGAAAGACCAAACACATTTAAATATCATACATTATTCAATTATGTAACACAACATGAATTGACATCATTGGTTAAATTTATTACCAATATTAGTGACATATTTAATTTACAATACTAATGTCCATCCTGTTCCATCATGTATTATTGCATTGCCACCCATTTGTATATATGTATTCTCTACACTGCATTGTTTATGAGAATAAAACAATTGTCATTGTCATTGTCACTATAGGCTGATACCTGTCCTTTAAAGATAACAAAGGAGCGACTCCCAACTTCAAAGCCAGTAATTATTACTGTTACGCGACCATGAGATTCAAAGGATCAAACTAGTCTTCTCGTCTTTTCCACAAGGTGCTGCACACTGAGCCTTCGATATTGCTATGACATATTCCAGGGTGCAAGAGCGAAAGTGAGCGTAACCCCTGGATATCGAGAATCTAACTATTGCATTGTCATAATGTTGCTCTTTGTTGTGGAGTTGATAAGCAGTAACGAAAAGACACAAGGGAAAGTCAAACTGTACACAATACTGTAATTCAAACTCAAAATCCATTGAACTAATGAAAAAAGTTTTACAAGGATACAGGGTAAAAGGTGTTTCGGAAAGGTAAACTTCTTCTTCATCGACGACACACTCCAAGTAGGTAAAATCTTAGTAATGGCACGATATAAAAGTAAAAACCGAGTTAGTGACAATAAAACCTTAAGGCACATTAATGAGATTTATAAAGAGTTTGAGGAAGAAGTAAAACTGTTTTGTTTATTTTTGTATAAATTTTAATTTAATTGGAAATTGCGTTTGACGTTGGTACAAGACTTAGTGTGTTGTGGCATTGGTGAGGTATCTACATTCATAAGGTTTTTGGTGATTTTGTGATTTTTTTTTATTAATATATCTTGGAAAGAAACAAGGATTCGTTTTCCCCCTGTGACAATGTTAAAGCTTCCTTAAACCAGACTTCCTCAATAAAGCTGCTGTTATTTTAGTTTGGAGTACGACTACCACACACAAAATATTTGTATGCGTGTTCCCTCAATCGTTGTGACAGCTTGTACATCACGAAATATTGAGCACCCTGTGGGTAGTAACATATATATATGGTCCTGTTCTTGCTTCATGAGTGACATTATTAATGTGTAGGTCCGACTGTTTCCTTACGTATCGATTTATGGTTATATCGGCCCAAGGTAAAAACGGCCTCGATTTACCCAAGTGAAATCGGCCCAAGGTAAAATTGACCCTATGCATACATGGAATCCCTTTCTTTGGGTTTCATTTATATATCAACCTCTGAACATATATATTTAAATTCATAAATTCCTTTCTGCATTTCCTTGTCTCAGTCGCGAGTTCCACAAGGGGAGTTAACCTGTACTAATGTAATCTGTTATATACGTCGCGTAAGATAGTTATCATTTTGTGTGTTATCTGAAACACTGACATTATAACCAAATGCCTACGTATCCAGTTCTTCGTGTTTTGTATTTGCTTTGTGTTGTTCCGGCACCCACAACAGCTTAGATATATTCCGTCTTTGCGTATTGCAGAATTATCTTCTCTTTTGAGCAGGTATTGATTGTTACGTCATTGGTTTGTGAGAGTAANCCCTGGATATCGAGAATCTAACTATTGCATTGTCATAATGTTGCTCTTTGTTGTGGAGTTGATAAGCAGTAACGAAAAGACACAAGGGAAAGTCAAACTGTACACAATACTGTAATTCAAACTCAAAATCCATTGAACTAATGAAAAAAGTTTTACAAGGATACAGGGTAAAAGGTGTTTCGGAAAGGTAAACTTCTTCTTCATCGACGACACACTCCAAGTAGGTAAAATCTTAGTAATGGCACGATATAAAAGTAAAAACCGAGTTAGTGACAATAAAACCTTAAGGCACATTAATGAGATTTATAAAGAGTTTGAGGAAGAAGTAAAACTGTTTTGTTTATTTTTGTATAAATTTTAATTTAATTGGAAATTGCGTTTGACGTTGGTACAAGACTTAGTGTGTTGTGGCATTGGTGAGGTATCTACATTCATAAGGTTTTTGGTGATTTTGTGATTTTTTTTTATTAATATATCTTGGAAAGAAACAAGGATTCGTTTTCCCCCTGTGACAATGTTAAAGCTTCCTTAAACCAGACTTCCTCAATAAAGCTGCTGTTATTTTAGTTTGGAGTACGACTACCACACACAAAATATTTGTATGCGTGTTCCCTCAATCGTTGTGACAGCTTGTACATCACGAAATATTGAGCACCCTGTGGGTAGTAACATATATATATGGTCCTGTTCTTGCTTCATGAGTGACATTATTAATGTGTAGGTCCGACTGTTTCCTTACGTATCGATTTATGGTTATATCGGCCCAAGGTAAAAACGGCCTCGATTTACCCAAGTGAAATCGGCCCAAGGTAAAATTGACCCTATGCATACATGGAATCCCTTTCTTTGGGTTTCATTTATATATCAACCTCTGAACATATATATTTAAATTCATAAATTCCTTTCTGCATTTCCTTGTCTCAGTCGCGAGTTCCACAAGGGGAGTTAACCTGTACTAATGTAATCTGTTATATACGTCGCGTAAGATAGTTATCATTTTGTGTGTTATCTGAAACACTGACATTATAACCAAATGCCTACGTATCCAGTTCTTCGTGTTTTGTATTTGCTTTGTGTTGTTCCGGCACCCACAACAGCTTAGATATATTCCGTCTTTGCGTATTGCAGAATTATCTTCTCTTTTGAGCAGGTATTGGTTGTTACGGCATTGGCTTGTGTGAGAAAATTACGTCGTTTTCTCAAAAATTGATGACGTTACTCTCACAAACCAATGACGTAACAATCAATACCTGCTCACAAGAGAAGATAATTCTGCAATACGCAAAGACGGAATAACAACTGGTGTTTAGGAAGACACCACACCAAAAAAGATTATGTAAATGAGAAAAACGATGGATGCGCTAGGTGTAACAATAGGGGCGATTTATCAGTTTTGGTCTCCAAAACAGAAGACACGGAAGAAAACCTATTGGGACACCTAGCTGTCAAATTCAACAAAAGATGCCAAGCAGTGAACCGAAGCGGTAAGGCGGGAATTAGTCGATAACAGCTCATCCAAAATTACCTCAAACGATGTGTTCCAGACCAATCAGGTTTTATTAGCATATCATAGCACGTTAGTTAACATATTAGAATCTGTAATCTTTTCAAATAACATCAGTTTTAGTTTTTATTGTAAATTATTATTGTCAACCAAGCCACAGCAGAACTATTCCTTTGTATTAAAAAATAAAAAATATAATTATACTAGCATGACATTTATAGAGGTTCGTCTGTAAAAATTATCATTACATCAACACAAGATACCGGTAGTTAAAAAATAATTTTTAGTCTTCATTGACATTCATTCAATTCCGTCTTTGCATATTGCAGAGTTATCTTCTCTTGTGAGCAGGTATTGATTGTTACGTCATCAATTTTTGAGAAAACGACGCAATTTTCTCACACAAACCAATGACGTAACAATCAATACCTGCTCACAAGAGAAGATAACTCTGCAATACGCAAAGACGGAATAACATCGTTTACGCCAACTGAATTTATCTGAAAACCTTACAAGTAGAAAGTGACATGACGTTTACCTCAATTCATGTGAGTGGAGCTATGCAAATTTTCCGTGAATGTCAGACACACCTATGTGACGTCATCAACAGTAGATGTAAGTTTCCCTGTGCCACTTTTCTTGAACTGATCATACGTAAAATGATTTTAAAATACGCTGATCAGACTTGTGTATGAAACCGTTATGAACCCTTATAGAAAAATACCGATAAATTGTATATATGACATGATATAGTTACTCGTGCTTAAATGGAGTTAACACCTCATAGAAAACTATTCCTTAAATAAAACGTAACGTATGCTGTATACAAGGACATTTTTGCCCAGTATAAAAGCAATCGGATCGGGCAACAGGCATAGCCTCTATAAGCCCTCTCCTCAGTCAAATACAATGTACTCACTTATCACCGATCATTAGCATTCATCTGGTGTTCATTTCGCCCTTCACGCGTCATTTGGTGTGTATGGTGTACTTTGTACTACTATTCGGTCTAAGGATAAAATCACTCTCGGTATGGCGGGATTTAAGGGCGGAAGTTCAACTGCGGCCACATTTTCCCGGTAGACAGTGTGTTTCCAATGGAAACCAGTAAGATACATGTACTTATAAATGTTATATAAAAAACAATGTCATCATTATTATTTCAATTCGTTTATATTCAGTTTGACTTCCGAATGATTTTTCATAGTATATTTAAAGTTAGTCAGTGCAGCAATGCAACATCATTTTTAAAGCGAGTATAGAATTAATTAGTTTATATACAAAGATTAGTTTTGCCAGGGACGTATAGTGAAGTCTATATACTGTCCCTGGTTTTGCGATCAAAGTTCACACTTTGCCACATTTGAAGTTAAAATCTTGTGTACAAGATATATATCACAAAACCCTCGACAAATTTCATTGATATTTACGTCACAGCATTATAGCATTGCTCTCAACACCTGGTTGGAATTTGGTGGTCATCGGTCAAGGTTAAAGGGTTAAAGGTCACGGGAGAAGCGGGATGGGAAAGGAGGGGAGGTAAATCTATGCTAGCCTTCGTTCACTCTGTATTTATTTCTGATGTGTTATTAGTTTTAGTTAGCAATATAATAGTATATACTCACTTTGAAAAGACAACAGCAATTATCACTATTGTGATAATAAGGACAAACCCTCCTACAGCAGCTGGTATCGCGATAATTACTGGAGCATAAAAAAGTTAGCATGAGTAAATTTTCAGTATCGGAAAAGAAAAACTCGGGACATGTTTCATCTCATATAAAAATGGTTAATATAAAATAAGCGTAACTTTAATATCATTCAACTTTTTCCAGCACAGAGCTTGTTTTTTTGTAACATCTTCAAGATAAAAAAAAATAAATAAAAAAATTATGTCTCTGGATCTAATCTACAAATACCTACACGGTACACTGTCCTTCGGGCGCTGCGGGTTTGTATCAGTTCGCGTGTCGCCCGCCCGTCGTGATGTTCCTTGGTCAGTGTTGGACACAGTGGTCATCGCCGACGTGAACGTGGTCCCTTCACTGTTCGTGGTACGAGTCTCTGTTACAGTTGTAGTTTGGACAGTCGTTTCAGCTGCTTTAGTAGTACTTGGACGAGTGGAAAATGTGGTGAATGTCGTTCCTGGCTTAGAACATACCATTGTAAAATGTTTACTTCCTGGTGATGGGTCCGCTTTAATTATGTGAAAAAAACGAATATCAAATAATATTTTTTCTGAAAAGTCGGCAGCATTTTTGGCAAAATGACAAAATGACAAAAACAACCGAAGTGTTATCAAAACCAGAATTCCAGCTCCAAATCGATATAACTACGGCAAATTATGAACAAAGAAAGGAATTATATGGAGACCCTTGGAGACTTAGATGTTCCGGAAGGGTCGGTGTCTTCTGCTTCATCGTTGACACCATATAAATCTAGTCGAATCCAAATAATTCAACGTCCTCAAATCGAGAACTCGATTAGGTAGGTAGGGTTATCTGGCAAGCCTAGTTCTTTCTGCAGGCAGGTAATGTGCAAGTGTTTGCTGACGAAGATTTAGTTGCAAGACATAGCCACATACCCAGCATGCAGGACGTTAGGTGTGGTTTTAACATTGTAGTCAAAAAATACAGACAATGTTTTCATTTTAGATTTCAAGCATCTACATTGTTTTAATTATGGATAATATGGATTTAGCCCACTCTGAAATTGAATCCCATTCGGCATGCTCCTGTCTTGCCCATTGTCTGTCATAGTCCTCCACAGAGGTATCTCGAACTTAACATTCCAATTGAAACTAGGAGTTTCCCGACACTAAGGACCCTTCATGAAAAGCACACGTGACTTTGCATTATGGATAATATGCAGATCCCCAATGCCTACATGTCCAGTCGGAACATATTACCTTAGGGACATAGAGAAAACAGGAGGAGATATTCTAAGGTCATCTTAATTCAGCTGATGTGGCGTTTGCTTGAGAGTTGAACAGTTTTGAAGCAATGGGTTGAGAATAAGTCGAGTAAATTAATGGAGAATTTTTTATGTCTGAAGTTTGGTTGAATATTAGCTTGGAATTTTGATGTTGGATGTGGCATCGATCCCCTTGTTGGCATTACCGGAGAGTCGTAACTATCAGTTCGAACAGGCTTAAAGAGTCGAACTGCTGTCACAATGATTTGATGAATTCTCCAAGCTAGTTTCCAAATGTCATCAGGAACAGTTTTAGTAGAATCCATTCGTACTTTTTGTAAAGTTTGTGATGAAGATAGAGGACACTTGTACAGCATGGTTCAAACATGGTAAACACCCAATTGTATTTCTGGAGTTTCCACCAGGTCCTCATGGCGTAACATTGTATCAGGTTGGACTATTGTAATGCCGATGTCCTCGACTTTTACGTTTGCGGCTCTTTTGAGGAGTGAACAAAGACAGCACGTTGGTATGACTACATCCTGGACTTGACAAATTTCCAACAGAGTCGACACGGCAATTGAAGCCATATATGGCGCAGCTTTGCGAAGAAGTCGTGTGTAATGCTCATCTCGATCGTTGTTTATGGTAGGGGTACTTAAAGTGTAGGGTTATTGGTTGGGTGGTAGTTTGTGTTCTAAAATACATGAATGAAAGTACATCTTAGTATTTGTGCACGAGGAAAGAAATATGCGATTTGGCTAATCTTCCTTGAGTTATAGTCCTTTTTTTAATTTAAGATATATGTCCTCATTCATTCGAACATACTTGATATCCCATCAAATATATCATCACCCTAGCCCTTTTTTTTTGGTTATTAAGTAACTTAACGGTTTAAGCTCACTTTGCCCTTCAGGCCAGGTGAGCTAAACATACATATGATTTTCACTCACTTGTGATATCAATACAGTATTTTGAATCCCCAACTGATGCTCCACTCCAGGTCAAATTCATAGGAAGGGCAACGAGAGGATTTGATGTAGACGTGTTGCATTCGAATGGCGAGTTAAAAGACGTCGGGCTGGTTATTACTATCCTGCTAACACACCCGGTTGTATTAGGGTTCAGACCAACACCGTAATATTGTAGATAAAATACAACGGAAACGTTAGTTTCAGCACTACACGAGCAAGTTGTCTCCCCTGTGGCCGCGGCAAGGTGCGTGTCCAGTATCATTCTGTCTGACGTCACTCTTGCGTCCTCACACATCCGGATGTCTGTTGAAATAAAGATATTTGAAAAATTGGTTCGAAAATGTTGATTTCTCTATTCAAACATTAAGAAATGATTACCCATATGTAATATTGACCATTTTGAAGGAAATTATGTAAACACTTTTAAATTTTTGAAAGCCTCCGCATGCAACAAACAAAATAAAATTTGACATGCTTAAACATTGTCATACCAGTGTTCATTCGTTAAAAGGGATTTTTGTTTGTCACGTGAGCAGGCTTTCATTTCTGCATGTTGACTGTCCAAAAACACCATATTTTGGCTATTCCTGCATAGCAACGCAATTTTGTTGCTATGGTAGGGCATCTACCTATGCGCATTGGAAAAAATGTGCACCAAGAAAGATAGCCACAATTTACAGATATGATATTTATAACAAAAATTTGTAAATAAACTCAAGTTGAACATTTTACTTTTTATGAGGCCAAAAGTTATCCATAACGCCCCAAGTCCAATAACATATATTTCTTTGTTACGAAAAGCGAAAGTGCAAGTATCAAAGGGGAAAAGGAATAAACAAATAAAATTCAAATATTCCATTCTTTATACAATATCCGTTATTATTTATCGTTCTATCGTGAAATGACTTACATGGTATATCCCCTGACACAGCAGCGTTCGCGCACTCACTTATGTCCCCTGTGATGGCTGAAAAATTAGGCACATAATTAGATAAATGGAGTGAGAACTCTTCTTCTTCTAAAGCCTGTTTCACGTATCCGGTTCAACCGGTTTGTCTGTTTTTAAATGTAACATTTTCGGGCATTAATCCTGGTGGACCTGCAAAAGTGTATGCAGACCTTGCAAGGCTTTGTCAAGGCTCGCCTGAAAGCAGCATATAAGCTAGATTACTATGGTCGACCCTCAATTTTTATAAGGTTTTAGAATTAAACACCGGATAAAAAGTGTTGCTGTTATTTACTGGTGTGTATAGGTTTATTATCAACCGAAAGAATCCCGAAACCGAGCCCCTGTGACCATGATGCGGCCTAGATGTCCCAATAACAAATTCGGAATTCTAACAAATGTTCAAGAATACCTCAACTTGTGGCAGTTTTTGTTAAATATCAATTCGGGTGGTAGAAATACCGAATGTTCTCTTTTGACGTTAAATAAATAATAAATATTAAATAAATAATATCTTTTCTCTGACCATTGTGCAAAATCTTTAATATTGCCGTTTTGACGTCACTTCTTATATTTCGCACGTGACGTCACGAGGTTATGACGTCATGTCCATTGTGTTAGAATTCTGACCTCACGAAGGTTATTATATATAATACATTAGGAAGTAAGCCGAAACTACATTACATTTATTTCATGGGTATTTTCACAACATGTAAACAAAAACCATTAGCCATTTGATGAATTTAGATATGCATTTAAAAATAGCATTGAAATAATATCTAATCTGGATCGGACGAAAAATGGCTTGAAGCTAAAATTAGATGACTTTAATGGACATTGTGTTTATACACAACATCCTCTGATCCCGCGGTGTATAGCGCTGTGTTATAACTTTAATCACTTCTAACGTACCATGTCTTAATGATCTTAGATCACGTTTTATCAAAAGCTATTATTGGAAAAAAACATCTGTGTTTAAAGCCGTTCAGTTATTGAGTGTCCATAATATTAAAGAATTGTGTATGCTAGGAAAATTCATCTATGAGGCAAACAAATGAAGGGTATTATAATAGAATATGATCGTCTTCATTCTCTGTACATTGTCCATGATTTGCGTATAATATGTATTGTATACTGATGGGCCAATGGCCTGAAGTTCGAATAAAACTTGAAACTTGAAACTAATTATCTGCTACTTCCTGGGAAAAGTATACACGATTCTTAAGCAAATATGCGCATATCATGTGTTAAAAGAGTATATTCTCGACTCCGTACTGCACTTACCGTCAATATTAAGAAGCCCAGCAAAGAATACAGTCAGACAAAACCCCGAGTGTTTCCCCATGTCTGTAGCAGGTGCTGTTACCCTACATGACATGCAACAGACTAATTAAGTCATTATAGAAAGTTAATCTGACGAACCCGGAACACTCTGCTTTACGTAATGCTGTTTACTGTTGACTTGATCCCTGTGTATTTATAAATAGAACACACATGATGACAAACATTTTAAGTGAGGCCGTTTAATACACTGTACTGTTTTATAAGGACTATTTCGTTGCTAGTATTACCAATCATATATTGATATTTAACTATATTTAACACCGTGTGGAAATGCCAATTTATATAGCTCTATCACATTCAGATGGCATTCATGTATGCTATGAATGCCATGAACCGATTGTTGACATCATCGTTATTATTAAGTCATAAGTGTTACGATGGAAACCATTGACCTTCCATGAACAGATTAATGCTAGATTAATTGAACAATCTTAAGCGATAAATACAATTTAAAGCTAAATGCTGCATAATGATATGTGTAATTGAATTTTCTAGAAGAAAAAACGGATTCCAAAAATTGTTAATTTAAGTATTGAACTGCTTTCGGTTGGCATTCATAGGCAATATAAATGTCAATTCATTCATATTGCCTTTGAATGACAACCGAAATTAGTTCAATGCTTACATAAAATTCACATAATATATTATGAGTTTGTATAAATACCAATAGTTACATTAGTACGAAGCATATATATTCATTTGCTCTGTTATATCCAGTTTGTTTCTTAGATAAGACACGATGTCAGATAAGACAATGTATTACAGTAAAGGATAATGATTTTGACTCTTCGGAAATCTCGCTTGAAAGAAAAGAAAATGTGGACTGCATTCTGGATGTAATAGCGTCAACGGGTGAAGTTGTTAAAACGTTGTTTACGCTGAATATATTTCCTTCGAGACTAGAGGATGACCCATGATGAGCAATTCATGTACCTGCTAAGCCAGACCAGCATTGACATATCAATATTGGATACTTCTATACATGCAAGGAAATCGCGGCAGAAGAATGGTTCAAACAAACTTCATAATGTCTCGCTACGTATGACAAAAGTTTGGTTTGGTTTGGTTTAATTTTGTTTAACGTCGTATTAATAAGCTAAGGCCATTTAAGGACGGCCTCCATGTTTGTAGTGTATGTGTGCTTGCGTGTGTGTATGCTTGAGACAGGGTATGTTTATGACAAATTCTACTAACAGATAGACACAATACTGACGCATTTTTCAACAGAGAAAAAAAGTGTAAAGTTCTATGTAATTTATGAAACTCTTTATATGGTTTTCGAATTTTCTACACTGAAAAGATTTTTATTTAGTATCAGTTTAACCAGGAGACAAAGCTGTATCACACACATCCATATTATTATTTTATTAGAAATACAGAAATTAATTCATATATAAAGGGTAAATATTGGCATTTAGTATGATTTAAACATTCATATTTAAACATGATATCCAATTAACATTAGATTATACCTTTTTTGTTTACATCATTTCCGATTGAAAATGAGCTCATCATGCAGGCGGAAACTTCTGGTTGACTAGCGCACAGCTTTCGTAGTCTATTCGACCGTCCATTTTCTGACGTCATCCGTCAGACTATCAAAGCAGATCTACAAGCTCAACAGTCCTGATAACTGGTCTGTAACGTGCTGGATTGGAGAATTATCGAGTTTATCATAACCTATGACAAGATTGAAAAGAACCAACATTTTAATATTCTCTGTATAACTTCTGTGAAGATAAAATTAAAGAAGGTTCTTTCAGAGAATTTCGTTGACCCTATCTGTAACCTTGATCCAGATTACTTGGTCTGGTCAGAGTCAAATGTGTCAGATCTGATATGTTTCTATCTCCCAACCCGGTCCTAAAGGATAGTATATGGTAATACAGTTTCTGCGTACATGTAGATTTTATGTACAAACTTTCAAAGTCTAAATAATTCAAAACACAATAAATGAGTTGGTTAATTTGTTTAATACAAATCAGAGGTATATAGGGCTGTTTCTAAAAGTCTACGACGTTGCATGACTCAATGGAATTATGATTTGATTGTATATCACCTTAACAAGGAAAATGTGCCAATCGGAAACCGTCGGCACTTTCCGTAAACGAGTATTTTCTCGTTTATGTAAAGTGCCGGAGGTTTCCGATTGACACATTTGAAACAAAGAGGACACATGGCAAGGAAGAACATTGCAACTGTGAAAGCAATAATTAAGGATAATGGTCATTTTACTGTTTCCGAAAGAGTTCATATGGTTAGCATTTCAGAAAGCCGTACGCATCACATTCTGACCAAGTGCAGGACATGAAATACAATGCGCACCCAGTTGTATTTCAAAGAAATCAATCACACTATAGACCACCTGCGCATGCGCTCAGTGACCATACGTGAAAGTTAGGGTTAGAATTGTCGTCTAAAACTGTAATAAATTATAGTAGACATGTTTAAACCAGGTATTTATTAACAGAGGCCGGTAATAAATCGGCTACCTGTGTAAACCAGACATTTATCTACATTGGGTGGTAACCTGTGTAAACCAGACATCTGAAAGTGCTCGAAATTTAAAAACAAAAAGCTTTGTGCCCGATAGATCCCCGATTTGCTGACATCTGAACAAAGAGCCAAACGTTTGAAATGTGTTATATATATATATATATATTAAAAAATACTGTAATTATCAACCTCTCTTCTGTAATAATTTGGTTACCTGTGTAAACCAGATATTACTTACAATCAAACTGTAGCTCACCTGGTCCGAAGGGTCAACTGAGCTTATCCCATGATGCAATGTCTGTCGTCCGCTCAACACTCTGTCTTCAGTTCGTCCGCCTGGCGTCACTTTATACTTTAAACGACTTCTTAATAATCATGAGGCATATGATAATAATATTTATAAAGGGCAAGCAAAAATTCTAGATCGTGAAGGTTAAATGCGTAAAATGATTAAATGACTTCTTCTGAATAACCAAAATGCCTAGGGTGGTAATATTTGGTCTGTTGCATGCTGGGATGAAGGTCTATTTGGTTTGCTCAAGTGCAAGACCGGGTGACAGTCTTGGTCCAACAGCATGCTAGCATGAAGGACTACTAAGTTCCGTGTGTTTCTGGTAAAATTGGTTTTGCTTATTTTCTCTATGTTCCTTTGATGTTCTTAAATCGACATTCACAGCTCACGCTTAGCCCCCAAATCACATCACCCATTGTGACAATGCAAAATAGTTGACAGGGAACAGCATACGAAATCGAGACAAACCAAAGAAGCAATACAAATCAGGAAAGCTTTAACCACGAACAGAGACGAGGGGGGACACCAGCTGAGTCATCTGTATGACCCACTGCTGACCTGGTCATGACGGCAAACGAGAGAGGGGCTAGATCTACACCCTACCAGTAACCTACTCGACACAGTAACTGTCTGTCGATAGATGAAACATTCCGGGTCGAGTTACATATAAAATATACAAATTCGTCACATCATTCAGTGATAGCTTCACAAAGGGACCATTCGGTCTGGAAACGTTGGAACATGTTTATTACGTACATTGTTTGTGTATAAAGTAAATTAAGGATTCAGTTCCTTTTAAACAGTCGTTTAAATAAAATAAAAAGGACTGATGCCCTGATGCATGTGATCATTTACAATAAAGAAATAACTTTAAAACTGTACGTGTCATTTGGGAAGAGTTTTCGTCCTTCGTTTGATTTCTGTACGAACCAAACTTTATTATCTTATCTACCCACTCGAACGCACCGTTCTGTATCGTAGCTCTTCAGTGTAGAGGAGTGAAATGTATTACATCCTGTTGAAATCAACACATGTGGACAAACTGACAAACAGTCTGAAATATTTAGTATCGAGGTAATTTAAGGCTAAAATGGCGTCATTGAGGAATTTGGAGAAAGCAAGGGCGAGGGAACACAGGGAGAGAAGCCAGGTATTTATAAGTTTTTGGAGTTGTGGGTTAGAGAACCGGCTTAACTAACCATAGAGAAGTAAGAGACGAGTATGATCATTCATTCAAATAGAGCGTGGAGACTTCTTGAATTCCAGAATGTGTCGCTTACCCAGCTAGTGTACATAGTGGATAGAAACGGACAATGGAAGGATAGTAACATTATTTGCTATCCTCAACAGTCGTTACATTGGAAAAATGAACTTTACGGTCACGATCTAATCCGCAGTTAATGTTGCTGGCAGCGGGTTAGTCTGTTAGTGAAATTGTTTCGCTACCTCAACACGTCTGCATATATCAGGTCCAGTACACTCTGCCGATTGAGCTATATAGCTATAAAGACCTATATAGCTATATTCACCTATAAATTATAGCTATATTGAGCTATATTTTCTCAGATTACAAATCTCATTAAATTAAAGCAAAGTCGCATTAAACAATAAGGTGACTACAAAAAGCATACAGTAAGATGTTTATTTTCATTTTTCATAAATGTGAAATTTTTGATTTGTTTACATCATTATTTTTTAAAAAGAATACTTATATTTGATGTCTTTTGTTATCAACATAATGATAAAATCTTCTTTTAAAATCGACTTTGTTTCGTTTTCCTTAAAAAAGAAAATCACATGAAAATAGCTCTAAAGACCTATTTCAGATAGGTCAATAGAGCTATTATAGGTCTTTACAGCTATATAGCTCAATCGGCAGAGTGTACTAGACCTGTATATATCAGGAATCTTAATTGTACATTGATTTTTTTTTTTTAATCAACACACTACTTTTAACTTTAAAACTTATCACCAACAAATATGCGCATACCATAAAGCATCGATGACAACAAGATATAGGACAGTCTCACAAGTCAAAGACTTACAACGACTGGAAGAACAGTGCGAACAGTACAAAAGTTATGGTTTTGATCTTCTCAACTTTGAACTGTTCGCGATCGCTGATCAGAGACAAACCGTTCCCGATTTGCGATGTGTGGTCCTAGCCCTTAATTTTGATCGACAGATGAATTATCCAGTCCTGTGTCAATATAAAAGTCACATTCTCTTTTTTCTTTATATTAAATGCGTTTCTACACTTTTTAATGTAAATTCCGAAAATCACTCAGGCCACCATGGTGATCAGGTGATGCACAGGTGTCTAAAATACCCCACATATGCTGTACTGATATGGGTCAGCACACCTAAGCATAAACCTAGGCGTACTTCGACCCATATCAGTATAGCTTATATATGTGTACATGTATTTTAGACATTTTAACGAACCCATGGGCTGTGGGTGATGCTGTATGTTGAAACAAAAATCAACAGCATTTTCTGTTCTTTAAAATTGTGTAGTTTACAAGACATGACAAACTGTTCCAAGGAAATAATTAATGTTACATCACATTTTTATTTGGCTTTTACAGCAGAGACGTATATATTACATAATATATATGTCTCTGTTTACATTGAAAAAAATACATTATTAGCCAGAAAATATGACCAGAAATTTCAGCACCTCAAAACTTGGATACCTAACGATGTCAGTTTTATATTCGAAAAATTGACCATGTTATGATGAATTAAATTTTTATGATCGGCAGCATGTTACAGTTTAATTACTAAACATTGTTAGATAATATCTAAATAAACTAATTGACATCAAAAGATATGTTATATGACACTTTAAACGACATATATATTCTGATGTTGTTTATTTTATTGACTTTTTGAGAGATAAAGTCTAAAGACACTCTATGATCATTAGAGTTCTATGAACTCAATTATGGCATGTCAGCGATTGTAAAAAAAAAATGATTTCATCAGATCAAGAGCTTGGTAATTTTCCACAGATATTGAGCTTAAACTTGCATATATGTGTATGGTAGTCAAACGAATAACACTTCTTCTGATGTCGCTTAGTAAGTATTTTAAGGGAAAAAAATTCAGGTGTTGTTTGTTGTCGCTTGAAGACCCTTGTTAGTTTTACTTTGAAGAGTGACTGTTGCGGTATACATATGTATTTATATTGATAATGTTTCACTTAATCCAGCATGGTCAAAATTTTCAAAATATTAAAACTGAATCAGAATCAAAATCCCCTGCACACTCCAGATGATCAACATTCATTTAAATATATACATGTTTCATAAATGCAGGTAGACTTAGTTCTGTATACTTTGTTGACAATATTATAAGACTCTTTCATGCCCAGGGGTGAAGGATAGGGCAATTCCACCAAAAGGGTTTTCAAATTTAGTAAAACCTGCGGCTGTGCCGAGGGTTTTGCCAAATTTGAAAATCCTGAGGGTGGAATTTCACTTTCCTACACCATTGGGCATGAAAGAGTATTTTTCTCTCATTCCAACCACCAGAATAAGCCCAGAAACCATGTAAATGCGTTTGGACTGGCCACCATTTTAAAAATATCAATTTTTCCCCGGAGCTTTTTAGACGAAAACAAATCAGCCAGCCAGATCAAGCATATCGCAATTTTGCAATGTTTGGGCAGAAAAATTAATCACATCTTTCTAACATGTACGGTAAATATATTGTAAAAGGTTTTAATTTCATCACGTCACCTTTTCCGTATTGCGGCATCGGAGAGTTCCAAATTCGTGACGTCACGTCATTGTTGAGCCATTGTCACGTTACGTGAAAAGGGGTGTAAGATAGAAATTTCCTACACCCATTTCTTACCCTGGACAGCTCTATCTTACACACAGGGAAATGAGAGAAATAAATGTATGCAATGTATACACTATGCAGTAGTCTTATATATAGAATTAGTGTATGGTTTGTGTTGTTCATGAAAATTCAAACATTTAATTTACAATTTGTTTTGAAGCCGGCTGCTAGAGCTAAATTGGGGTACTTGGAGAAGAAGAAGGATTACAAAGCCAGAGCTGAGTAAGTCATCAACTTAATCACTGAGGCATAGAGTGCTTTTACAGATCTAGGGTATACACCAATACACTGACGCATAAATCTCCTTATGTGAACAATTAGGGCCCCGCATCCAGTGAATTTATTTAGTTCAGTTTTACTACAGAATACACTAAAACGTGCCTTATTTTCTCAAAATGACCAAAAACTGAGGAATATCTTCCCATTTCCAATACAAATGATGCTTTATTTTCCCAATTCATAAAGGAACAGGCTGTTGTAAAATTTAGGTAAGAATAACACTGGCATCACAGTAATTACAGTGTTTTGTCTGTCCATTCGTCTCAGAAATTGTTGAAATTTGACTTGGTGATATTGTTTGTATATAGAAGTGCAATAGGGGTTTTAAAAGTTATTAAGGTCAGTATCAAGGTCATCATCAGTGTTACCAAAAATAGACCATGGGGGTTATGCATCCTTCAACCCTTATGTAACACATTATTTCTTCTATTTCATAATGCAAAATGATATTCACTTTGACTTCTGTTTGGTGATTATGGGAGATATAGACAGTTAGGCACATGGCAGAGCCCTTACTGACCTGTCAGTGTTCTAGGTCTACTAATTTATAAATAACACTTAAAAATTTGTAATTTCAGTAAAAAAAAATAGTTATGCTGTATAATTAAGTTTTACGAAATAATATTGAAGAAGTGCTATCGGGTAGTTTGTAGTAATGGCTCTAGATGATCTACATGTAGTCAGTAATTTAGCTGGTCTGGAAGGAATTCAGGACAATTTCCAGTTTAAAGGTAATTTTGGTAGAAACATTGATAGTAATTAAAGGATTAAACTACAGACCAAACTTTATGATTTGTAGATCTTTGGTTTTTCAAAATAAGATCTGAAATACATAAATCGTATATTAATTCAATTGGTGATTAATACTGTAGTAAAAATAATTAACAACCTTTATTTACAGTGACTACAAGAGACAGCAGAACTCCATTAAAGCTCTGAAAAGGAAAGCTTTGAGCAGAAATCCAGATGAATTTTACTTCAACATGGTCAAGACCCAGAAAGTGGTATGTGAAAATGTAGAGATTTAGACTGTGAATTATTTTGACATTATAATATAAGATGGCAGATAGGGAAGAAAACAAGAAAAACACATGAAGTAAATAGGACAACACCAGAGTAGACACTGTAAGTCACAAGATTTTGAACATGTTATAATTTAAAAATAATTTTTATAAGCATCCTCAACTTTACAGGTATTTTTATGCTCCCTTGACACTGCAGCATATTAGAAATGAGACATGATTTACAACTATGATTTTAACCTTACTAGGTTGCATAGATTAATCTAGGTTGAAAACACTTATCTGGTTTGAATACATTGATCTAGGCTGAATACATTGATCTGGGTTGAATACATTGATCTGGGTTGAATACATTGATCTGGATTGAATACGTTGATCTGGGTTTGAATACATTGATCTAGGTGGAATACATTGATCTGGGTTTGAATACATTGATCTAGGTTGAATACATTGATCTGGGTTGAATACATTGATCTGGATTGAATACATTGATCTGGGTTTGAATACATTGATCTAGGTTGAATACATTGATCTGGGTTTGAATACATTGATTTAGGTTGAATACATTGATCTGGGTTTAATACATTGATCTGGATTGAATACATTGATCTAGGTTGAATACATTGATCTGGGTTCGAATACATTGATTTAGGTTGAATACATTGATCTGGGTTTAATACATTGATCTGGATTGAATACATTGATCCAGTAACCAAAAGGGCTTCTGGGTTTGAATACATTAATTTAGGTTGAATACATTGATCTGGGTTGAATACATTGATCTGGATTGAATACATTGATCTGGATTGAATACATTGATCTGGGTTTGAATACATTGATCTGGGTTGAATACATTGATCTAGGTTGAATACATTGATCTAGGTTGAATACATTGATCTGGGTTGAATACATTGATCTGGGTTGAATACATTGATCTGGGTTGAATACATTGATCTGGGTTGAATACATTGATCTGGGTTGAATACATTGATCTGGGTTGAATACATTGATCTGGGTTGAATACATTGATCTGGGTTGAATACATTGATCTAGGTTGAATACATTGATCTGGGTTTGAATACATTAATTTAGGTTGAATACATTGATCTGGGTTGAATACATTGATCTGGATTGAATACATTGATCTGGATTGAATACATTGATCTGGGTTTGAATACATTGATCTGGGTTGAATACATTGATCTAGGTTGAATACATTGATCTAGGTTGAATACATTGATCTGGGTTGAATACATTGATCTGGGTTGAATACATTGATCTGGATTGAATACATTGATCTGGGTTGAATACATTGATCTGGGTTGAATACATTGATCTAGATTGAATACATTGATCTGGGTTGAATACATTGATCTGGGTTTGAATAAATTGATCTGGGTTTGAATACATTGATCTAGGTTGAATTATCTGACCATGACACAATTCTATTTACAAATATCAAGAATTTGTTTCTCTTCACTAAGTTCAGCCTTGCTATTGTTCAATAGGTGCATATCATATGATATAGAATTTTTACACGAGTGACACACAAGATATTTTGGAGATGTACCTTATGAAGTTTGAACTGTTTCGTTTGCTTCTTAATGACAGGACGGGGTACATCAACGGAGGGAAGAAGCAGAACCAGAAGTGACAGAGGTTCAAACCAAAATAATGTTCTCTCAGGATCTCCGATACGTCAATATGAAACGGACATCAGAATTGAAGGTAATTTCATAAAACATTTTATTCTATGTACACTGGTACCACATTGGGTTGATTCATAGACCTAAACAATAACCTGGGTTCAATTTTTAGCTCACCTGGCACGAAGTGCCAAGTGAGCTTATGCCGTGGCGCGGCGTCCGTCGTCCGTCCG
>NW_018406841.1:1062120-1081329 GCF_002113885.1 Mizuhopecten yessoensis
CTGGGATGAAGGATTACCAAGTTAGTTCAAATGAATGACCTTGACCAACTTTCAAAGGTCAAAGGGGTCAAATGTCATAAAATCTTCAAACGACTTCTTCTCAATAACCAAAAGGCCCAGGGTACTGATATTGGGCCTGTAGCATGCTGGGATGAAGGGCTACCAAGTTTGTTTAAATGAATGACATTGACCCACTTTCAAGGTCACTGGGGTCAGATGTCTTAAAATCTTCAAACAACTTCTTCTCAATAACCAAAAGGCCCAGGGTACTGATATTGGGCCTGTAGCATGCTGGGATGAAGGACTATCAAGTTTGTTCAACTGAATGACCTTGACCAACTTTCAAGGTCACAGGGGTCAAATGTCGTAAAATCTTCAAGCGACTTCTTTTCAATAAGCAAAAGGGCCAGGGTACTGAAATTGGGCCTGTAGCATGCTGGGATGAAGGATTACCATGTTAGTTCAAATGAATGACCTTGATCCACTTTCAACCTAATGTCCTTGTTCGACAATCAAGGTCAGAGGCGTCATATGTTTAAATCTTTTAATAGGTTCTTATGAAATCTTAAGATTACAAGTGTTAGATTAATAACAGGTGAGCGATGCAGGCCCATTGGGCCTCTTGTTTAATTTGGTGCAAAAAGCCTTAAAGATATTGGGTTACCTGGTGCCCAGCAGCAAGAGCCCTGAGAATCGTTATTCTTGGGGTAATCGTTTTTAGCTCACCTGGCCCGAAGCCCGTGCATGGTCCGTCCGTCCGTCGTCAACTTTTAAGTTTAAACAACTTCTTCTCAGTAACCAAAAGGGCTAGGGTAATGATATTTGGCCAGAAGCATGCTGGGATAAAGGGCTACCAAGTTTGTTCAAATAAATGACCTTCAACCATTTTCAAGGTCACAGGGGTAAAATATATTAAAATCTTTAAACAACTTCTTCTGAATAACCAAGAGGCCTAGGGTGATGATATTTGACCAGTAACATGCTGGGATGAAAGGCTACCAAGTTTGTTCAAATAAATGACCTTGATATATATTCTGCATGGAAAGAAAATCATCAGGGGCTTTATTTAAATCGTAAATTTCAGACCCCCCGGGCTATCCGTTCTCCCTTGGGGAGGGGGTAAAGTTTACTATAGTTTATATAGGGAAATAACACTTTTGGGTATATATTTTATCCATTTTCAGCAGAAAATTACTCAAACTTAGTCAGAATCATCTTTGGCGAATGAGAGTATTACTTTGTAAAATTGGGATTCCTGCCCCATCCCCAGGGGCTAGGGCGGGGCCCCAAAGGGAACATTTTCCAATATTTTCAAATTCTTATCCTTTGATGACATGACAAGTATTGTATTTCATTTTAGTTTACATGCTGATTCCCACATCACATCTAAACAATAAAATTAAGCTACCAGTACCTATGATATAACTCAGGTGACTGCTAAGGTCCTTGGGCCTCTTGTTAAAAATGATTGTATAACCATGTATGCAGACAATTACTGCAGAGAGAACGTCTACTCATATTTGTGATTTTGAAATTTTGACAGAAAATAGAGAAGCTGAAGGCCTCTTTGCATCTCCTTGACAGCGAAGATAAACCGAAAAACCAACACGTAATTTTTGTGGATTCAGAGAAAGATGGTAAATTGTTTTGGTGCTACAGTCTTGTTGCCATTATTCCTTGCATCTGTAAGGACCTTTTCTTAGATAATTCTAACATGGAATGTTTTACAGTAAAACCCCACTTACTCGAACTCATGGGGCACAGATCAATAGTTCGAGGAATATATGGTATTTGAGTAATCCGAGGCTGGTCATATATCGTCATGTGTATATCTGTCGAATCTTGAGTGGTAATAATTCAACATACATACATATTGTAAAACGGTACTTTTGCTATTATTAAGCATGTCGCTGTCAGATACTGGTAAACTATAGTCTTAGGTGTAATAGTAAATACACAGGTAAAATTTCTGTCGGGCGTGACAAGTCACACTTGTTCGGCAAAAAGATAGGATTAATACTATGACCATGAAGAGCTGGGGGACAAATGGGGTATTCGAGGAATAACGGTTTGAGTAATCTGGGGTTACTTTACAAAGAATTTGCACGAACTTGGTCGGGACCAAACAAACTGTTCGATGAATGAGGGGTATTCGAGTAAACCAAGTTCGAGGAAGTGGGTTTTTACTGTATATTGATGTTTGTCTCGCCGCCAGAATATAGTGGAAGCGGGACTTAGGTGTTGCTTATCCGGCGACGGCAGCATCAACATTACGTTTTTGGGGTTAAGTTATATAATTAGTTTCACTGAAAGTATAAGTGCTTCACCAACCAGAAAATGTAAGTGCTACACCAACCAAACTTGGACCATAGATGCATCTTAGGTGGTACATCTCAACCCATGCATCAAATGCTGGATGCGGCTTACCTTTCATGGTCCATTGACTTTGTCAGCATCTCCATCAACATTAAGTTTTTGCTTTTTACCAAACTTGACATTGTGCATTGATGGTCAAAGCTGGGTACAGGCGAGACATATCAATCCGAATTGCTTGTTAGCCATGTAAGAGTCATGTTATTACTATTAGGGCCGTGTTAAGTTGTTTGTAGCCATGAAAACTGTATTTATGTAAACTAGTATTTAATTTTCAAAGTTTATGCAAAGATTTGAAGTTTATAGATCATGGTTTTGTAAAGAGAACATCTTTGTTTTGGTGCAGCACAAATTCCTAGAATAACCACAGGTCTGAAATTGTGTGAAGAAGATTTCGTTTTCTGTAAACTTTATATAAAGTCTTGTTGTCTCAAGAAAATTTGAAGTTTATTCGAAGTTATATTGGATGACTGTTCACATAAATACTCAAAATAAATTTGTTCATCATTCAGTCGAGAAATTTGATGCAGCAAAGCACTTCAACACCCATCCCTCCCTGCTTGGACGGGCGTACAACAGATCCACCACACAGATGTTACAAGCAGGGCAGATAACGTCGCCCACTGACCCATCAGAACTAGAGGTAAGGTCAAAGTGCATTGAAGTGACTTCTGCTAGCCTTCCTAGAGATACATCTGATTACAGCACAGTGCTGTTGGATAAACTTAAAAGTGACTGGTCAGTCAAGTAACTCCACTCTGTAAGATAGGTATCTTAAATCCTTTTATATACATGTTAACTCTCTCAAAAGTGTTTTCCTCACCTAAAACATGGAGAATGATTCAAGTACATACTTGTGCATGTTTCATTTGAGAATGATTGGAAATCAAGATGGCCACCAGAAAGCCATCTTCGATTTTGGCAGTTTCTCAACTAACTTCATATATAGATTTCCCTTTGTCTATTGTTGTGCATGCTTAACTTGAGACTGATGCGAAAAGAATTCAAATTTCATATTTGAAATTCTTGGCAATGCATAAATAACTTCTTGCTATTCGCTAGTTTTGCAAAGTATGTTTTGAGCTTCATTTTGCTTGATCAGAAGAAAATATGGTCGCCAGAAAACAGAAATCTCTCTTATTCTTTTTTAACACACTATATATAAAGTTAATCGGTAAAACAATTACCTGACTTGAAGCACACTTTCAAACCAAGCTGTATGAAGTGTCAATCAAAAGTTTCCACGAGATGCACACATACTTTCAGTTGACATAACCACTGTCTATCTGGAAACGTTCGCACTGTCAAACATTTTGCCCTTTGTCCTGTAAAATTTATTTTCACCCTGTTTTAATTGTTGTCGCATGTTCCTTTGTCGCTGTGTATTCATATTCACTTTGATGATAAATTCGCCCTCAATGCGGACTAAAAAAAAAGGCTTAAGATTAAACTGCAGCAATGTAACTTCTACTAATAACAACCGCCTTCAACAGATTATGTAATTGGAGATCGTTGCATAATGAGAGGGAAGAAAGTAAAATAGAAAACTACCTGGTATGTAAATAAAATAATAACAGTAAATAAATAAAAAGGCTGATTACAAATTTATGGTAGTCTTGCAATGGCGGATTTGAAGGCAGTCAATTTTGTAAGTTTAGAGAAATCGGGGTGGGGGTTCCAATCAGATATTGTTCTTGGAAAAAATGACTGTTTTCGGACTTGAGTTTTGCATGTTTCTATAAAACTTGGTTGATGGCTACTTGACGTGTCAGACTGTTTTTTCAAACATTCCCCTTGTGTGTATAGTTCACCGTTGCAAAGACTCACATGAATTTACCTTCTTTGCATTTGATATTGGAACCATTTAACCATCTTGAAAATGCGAATGTTTTGTTGTTCCCGATGCTTTACATCAAACAAGTCACCACTTTTCTCAGGGATTTTGAAACAAACATGATGGTGTATTACATTTGTTTAAGTAGCATACAAGATTTAATTATCACAATGGGAAGTTAAATTGTATCTGGTACTTGTGACTTTGAAGAAAACATACTTCTGATAGTATCATGAATAAGAATATATTTTGTGATAAGTGAAGAAGTAAATCTGCGTTTATTAAAAACATTTTAATAGGGAAACACGATTCTTTGTTTCTCTAAGATTAACCATGTTTAACGAGGATGAGTGAATGTTTTGTTTAGGTTTTAGATGTCGGCCTTGTTTTCAAATCCTTTAGCTGAAATTCATCTCATATTTCAGGAAGTGGCTAAAGAAAAGGAAAAGAAATACAAGGAACTGACCAAACGGATTGAACGTGAAAAAGAACTTGGCATTATTGCACAGAAATTGCAGATGAAAAAACATCTAATGGTACAGTTTGGTTTATACGTCAATGTGATCATTGTGATGTCATTATGATTTTATGAAATTAAGCTCTGTAGGTGTTTCATCTGGACCTAATATTCCCAAATTTTATTTCTATTTCGTACTACTTTATATTGATTTTGGTTTTTGAAAAGAAACCTTCCAAAGTGTAACCAAACATTCAGATTGATATCCTCGGAATTTCCTGGTTTACACTTTCTATACCGCTGGAATATTTCCTGGTTTACACTTTCTATACCGCTGGAATATTTCCTGGTTTACACTTTCTATACTTCTGGAATATTTCTTGGTTTACACTTTCTATACCGCTGGAATATTTCCTGGTTTACACTTTCTATACTGCTGGAATGTTTCCTTGTTTACACTTTTTATACCACTAGAATATTTCCTGGTTTACACTTTCTATACCGCTGGAATGTTCCCTAGTTTACACTTTCTATACCGCTGGAATATTTCCTGGTTTACGCTTTCTATACCGCTGGAATATTTCCTGGTTTACACTTTCTATACTGCTGGAATATTTCCTGGTTTACACTTTCTATAATGCTGGAATATTTCCTGGTTTACACTTTCTATACCGCTGGAATATTTCCTGGTTTACACTTTCAATACTGCTGGAATGTTCCCTTGTTTACACTTTCTATACCGCTGGAATATTTCCTGGTTTACACTTTCAATACCACTGGAATATTTCCTGGTTTACACTTTCTATACCACTGGAATATTTCATGGTTTACACTTTCTATACCGCTGGAATATTTCATGGTTTACGCTTTACATACCGCTGGAATATTTCATGGTTTACACTTTCTATACCGCTGGAATTTTTCCTGGTTTACACTTTCTATACCGCTGGAATGTTCCCTAGTTTACACTTTCTATACCGCTGGAATATTTCATGGTTTACGCTTTCCATACCGCTGGAATATTTCCTGGTTTACACTTTCTATACTGCTGGAATATTTCACTCGCTTGTTTTTTTTACCTTACAAGTGTACTTAAGTGAGTGATTGGTCCAGAACACTTCCATCAACTAGGCAAAATTATATTATTTTCTTATTTCTTCTTCATTATTCCTCATAAAAGGCCCGCATGGTATGGTTTTCTTTCCAGAATTGATTTATCTAAATCTTTAGTCATGTAAAAGACAGTTTCCAATATTTAGTTACATTTGTTTGGTACGACAGTATGGGGATCCTTGAATTTGTTTTTGTTTTATATCTATAAAACAAGTCTATTTTATATCTAAATTTCATGACATTGGTATTAAATTGTTTGTGAACATTTTTACATAAAAAGACCAACCTGTTTTAAATAGTGCTTTGGTTAGATTCTGAAGATTTTAGTTTCATAAAAAACATGTTCAATGAATATCAGAATATATACTTCTGTAAACTTTCATAAATGTGTATAAATTTACAAATTATTTACATTTATTTCAGATCAGTCATATTAATTCATGTCCATGATGTCATTTTCTTTCATTTCTTTAACAGGCTAAAAAAGAAAAGAAAAAGAAAGTCGCTGACGAGACAAAATCTTCAGCAGCTCAGTACAGATGGTGTACTCAAAGGAAAAAGTGAAACTGTTCGAAAATGTTTGACATTTTGCACAGTCAACAAAATGCGAGAGGATACAAAATGCCTTGTTTAGCTCATGGAATTCAAAATGGTTTCTTTGAAAGGCTGTATTAGGACTTGCTCTATTGCTGGCCCTGTCTGTGTCTTCATGGTCTGGAAACCCACTATCGAACTCTCCTGTGGTGGAAATGTACAATTGGGTTGATGCAGACTCGGAGCATTATGTGTAATTGATGTTTTGTCCCGATTTTGGTACGATAAAGGCTATAACATAAGCCCCCCCACATTGCAGTTTTCAGTAGAACGACCTATACATACCTATGGTCTACAGGTGTGAGATATTCGGTAATGTGGGTAAGAAGGACTACAGTCCTTCTCAAAATATGTATCTCATGAAAATCAGAGTGAAGAAAAAACTGATATTGGTATGTTTGGAAAGTGATCATTTGTACATTTGAGAAGAAATGATAGGTGTGTGTGCTGTCATTATTAACTCATTAACCCCTGATGACACATTTGAACTCTTCCAATTCAAAGGTTGGAATAGTTCATTATGAAATTTCAGGGGTGAATTGAGTTAGTGAACTGAATGTGAGTCATGTTTGAAGTGGGCTGGAACCACACAATTGATTGATTAAAATGTTTAAGGCTAATCAGATTGATCTTTTTATTTTAACATAGAATTAAGGATGCGTTCTAAATGTACTTAAGGAAACATTTGAAAAGTTTACAAGTAAATAAACAAATAGATTTTGACAATGTAGGGGAGATAACTATGACACAAAGGTAGCATATAACTTTACTGTTCTCCACTTGGATGTGTTTTAGGTAAGGGGTGTTCTAGTACCAACCCTTTGGGAGGAGTGGGATGCACATTATCAGAGACCCTCCCACCCATCAAATATCAAAATGTTTTGACAATGCTTGGTTGGCAGATCTGAATTTGACCCTACCACCCATCGTGTATTAATACCGGTGCTTCCTACCTCCCCTGTTCCATTAATTGAGAATTAGCTATGTTTTGTTAATAGCAGATCACAGAAATCTACACAGCTACAATTAGTTTTATGTATCACTGTACACTGTACTGTATAAAACTTGATTTTCATGTATTCACAGTTTTCGTCCTAGGTAAACTGCAAATATCAGTATAGTTTACATTGAATATTTGTCAATACTGAGAATTCTAACCAACGAACATGGAAATCCTGCGAGTTGTTTATACGTGGCATTGGTTTAGTAATGAAAATAGGTGAAAATCAGGTGGAACAGTATATTAGTCCTGCAGATAATGCTCAACTAATTAACATAATCACAATGTTAAGCTAATTTATAGAAGTATTTATTAGGAATATAATTCACCAGCACGATACACCCAATGATAATATACTCAAAATGAGCAACAAGCAGACTAAGGAAGCACTACTTTTCAATAAGAACTGTACCAATATGGAGTAAATTACCTGAAACTGTTATATCGGCACCAAATGTTAACTTTTTAAAAAAAATAAAAAATTGGACAATCATTGGAACAATCAAGAACTTTTCTACAACTACAGAGCTACAATCATATATCAATCAAACTTTGTATATATAAAGAAAATGAGCTGTTTTTAGGCTTGAGCTTGTGCAGTGGTGCGACGTCCGGCGTCAATATTTTACTTTTAAACAACTTCCTCTCAATAACCAAAAGGCCCAGGGTACTGATATTGGGCCTGTAGCATGCTGGAATGAAGGACTACCAAGTTTGTTCAAATGAATGACCTTGACCCACTTTCAACCTAATGTCCTTGTTCGACATTCAAGGTCACAGGCATCATTTGTTTAAATCTTTTAATTGGTTCTTATGAATCGAACACTGATATTCTGCCTGTATTTTAGTCCACTTTTAAGAGAGATTAATACCAGGTGAGCAATGCAGGACCATTGGGCCTCTTGTTATGTTTTGTAACTATTTCTGTGATGTATTATACAATTTATTTATGAGTCTGGAATAGGGGAATAACATAATTCCTGAACTGGAAATAAACTTATCTTTTCTTACACACCTCCGTATCAATGGCTGAAGATGCCGAATTTGGTGCCGACTTATTACCGACCCATACATATTTTCTATAAAACATTCGATTTAGTGGTTGAATTATTTGAATTAATAACAAGGTAACTGATAACGAGACTAAGTTTACATGACTATTACATTTCTTTGATAAATACTACTGCACTTCTGTTATGGAAACTAGAGTACCGCAGGAATGAAACGATATACACCTGCCCAATGCTAGCATGGATTTTCAACTTCGAACTATAAGCATATTACATAATTATATAAATATTGACCAAGTTTCATCAGAATGTGGTCTTATTTTATTAACTTATTGTGCTGAAATCATCAACCAATCTGAGTATAATATGTAAATTATAAATTATAAAATAGCCCTCCACCACTGGGTCGTGGGATTGTAACCTACATGGGGAAACCTGGCACGTCCTTAAATAACCATAGCTGATTCTAGGACGTAAAACACATAAAAAATAAAAAAAATAAACTTTGCCTATGTTTTTGTATTATATAAATAAATGCCAGTCAAATTTCATCAGAATCCTGTTGTATTTAATTTCTATTTAATAATATTGTGTAGAAATGGTGATGTGGTAATTACTGGTAATACAATCGGACATAAAAAGGTATGGGTCATCTGCAGCCCGACCACGGGGGGATTTCTCCGGGTACTCCAGTTTCCTCCTAAATGAAGACCCCCTCCGTTCTAACATCCAGGCCAACAAGAGTGATTAATATAAGCTGAAATAATATAACCTGTTTCAGAATTGTTGTAAAAAATAGAAAGTTTACATAAAATCATATTACCGTATCAATTATGCACAGATTTTGACTAACTTCAAACTTAGTCTTACGCGACTTATTCTTCTTTTACAAACACATTATGAAGTGAAAAGATCAAAGAAGGAAGAAGAAAAACAACATAAATCATCACATCATTTATTATACTTCCATTCTTTTATATTCAACACAAATTCAACCAGAAGCTGCTTTTCACTCACAGGAACATTAAGATATCAACGACAACTTCATCTGTCACAAATGTGCTTCAAATTACTTATTTTATCAATTCTTGATGTAAATGCGTTGGTAATACGCACAGGGAGTTATAGTTCACAATAAACCTTATATAGATACCTTTCAGAACCTTAGGATTCTAAGATGCATGATTTTTAATTTCATTTCGGGAGGAACTTTAGAGTAAGAACATCTTTCACATATTTTGATGAGACAAAACACATTTCATTAGATAATATAAAATTAAATCTAGTTTCTATCAGTTAATGTTTGATAATATCAGAAGGTATATTAACCAGAATACTTTGTATATAAATTATATACTGTACTTTCTTGATGGTTTGGTAAAGGTCTCTCTGTGATGGCAATTAGTCTTTACAAATAATGCTGTACAATTGTCTGTCGAAGGAAACTAGACCCTGTGTTCATAACACCGTTCTCATGCTCAAACTTAAGACATCTTTCTTATAGCCCTTCAAAGTCCTGTGACAGGGTCACAAATTTAATATTGGAATCACACTTGGCTACAAGTAAAGCCCTTCAAAGTCCTGTGACAGGGTCACAAATTTAATATTGGAATCACACTTGGCTACAAGTAAAGCCCTTCAAAGTCCTGTGACAGGGTCACAAATTTAATATTAGAATCACACTTGGCTACAAGGTAAGCCCTTCAAAGTCCCGCGACAGGGTCACAAATTTAATATTGGAATCACACTTGGCTACAAGGTAAGCCCTTCAAAGTCCTGTGACAGGGTCACAAATTTAATATTGGAATCAAACTCGGCTACAAGGTTAGCCCTTCAAAGTCCTGTGACAGGGTCACAAATTTAATATCGGAATCAAACTCGGCTACAAGGTTAGCCCTTCAAAGTCCTGTGACAGGGTGACAAATTTAATATTGGAATCAAACTCGGCTACAAGGTTAGCCCTTCAAAGTCCCGCGACAGGGTCACAAATTTAATATTGGAATCACACTCGGCTACAAGGTAAGCCCTTCAAAGTCCCACGACAGGGTCACAAATTTAATATTGGAATCACACTCGGCTACAAGGTTAGGTACATACAACATATTGTAAGCTTGAATACAGAGTCTGTGTTTGAGCATGACAATGTTTGAGGAAAACAGGCTCTAAGTTTTGAAGTTTCTTTGGGTGATAAAATATATATCAAAAGATAACTGACAATAAGGTTTTGGCAATATAATCTTAAAATATTTTACATGGTATTCACTGGCAACCAAATACAATTTCACATTCCACTTCTCTTCCTCTTGTTCATCGGCGACTCCTCAGTTGATGCTTCAAGGTCGATTTGTTTAAGAAACACAGCAGCTGGCAGTTGATATCACCTTGACATGAAATCCAGTGTTTTGAAGAAGAAAAAATCCATAACAAATGTCTGTGTTCCAGGTTATCGTTTTCGCCTGAAAACGTTGGAAATGAAAATAATTAACATTATAAATACTGAAATAAATTTGTTAAACTTGAGTGTTTTTACCCAAGGGTTTTTCTTAAGTGGTACCCCTAAACATAAATTTCAGGCTGCTTTGCAAATAAACTTCGCTAAACGTATCTGTTGTCTCGTTCCTGATTAAAGATTGTCATTATTACAAGCAATATGTCTAGCCAACACTTAGCCTGATGTGTAGTAACGAGTTTTCAGATTAGTTGAATGTGTCGCAGTATATCCACATTATCTCTCCCAAACTATATCACTTTAAAGTCCGGCCACGCCTCTTAGGACTATATATTACTGACTCAGTGTTTGAAATTAAGGAGGTAATCCTCACAACTCGGGTCTTGTTTTTATTTGTGCTAGCAGCCCACAGCTACAGCATGGCAGATTTCACAATGTCTTTCTTGAAAACTGATATTCATAGATCATCAGTTTGTTAAGAGGGTGATCGATCATAAAGTTTCAACCGATTCCCAACACTATTAGTACTTAGGAGCCCATCTTGGTAAATCACACGCTGATGGTGGCTGACGTTACAGTAGGATATTTACCTGGGGATGATATTTTTGCAATTTTGCAGGTCAATGATGTGATCGCTAAATTATGATAGGCAGAAAATATGGCAAGCGTAAAGTGATAAAACTTCATAACCCTAATGTCATCATGAAATAGAATGCATGTGGTTGTGACAATTCATATATAAAAAGTAACGATGATTGAAAATAGGTTATATCATACATCTTATAGTTTTGTTGATGATTTATTTAACAAAATACGCTTTATACTTTTTGCTGCTCAATATGCTGCAATGAAGCCTATATATTTGACTATTGGACACATTATATGCTAAATGTCCCGTTTCTATGCAAAGACATCACAATAATTTAGTTCCCTCACATGTCTAGATCGCGAAATTATAATCTGGGTAAATTTAATTCTGTACTTTTTTGGTCCAAATCGACAAAATTTTAAGCCCACGTAAATTATCCAATATACAGTATCTCGTATTTCCTTTGATAAATATGTATTTTTGACGAGTTATATGCTTTATAAAACCGAGGAGTATTTGATGGGTAGTAAAACAATCTAACCAACCATGCAAATTTCCGCCTGGCTCCTTCTTGTCCTGGTTTGTCTCGCTCTCGTTTCCTTGGATCCTGGGTCAGGAGTCCGGCTGTAAAATACAAAGGTCAAGGTCACCACAACATCTATTTATAATGTGTTCTTTGTTCAATATTTCCCGACAATGTGAAATCATTGCCATGGGAACTACTACCCCAAGCTATTTGAAGAATATATCTTGGTGTGATTTTTTTTTTTAACAATTTGCCTTATGAAAATAACTGCAGTCTGTAATTTACGAACATTTACCAGGTATTGTTTGATCGTTTTTTATTCACTATTGAATGGGTAACCTCACACTTATTTTGCTGAGAACAACCTATAACTTAACCCTTTCACCACTATAGACCAAAATGGACTCATCTAGATCAATGCAAAGTAGAGTTTACTAAAGTTACATAGGGGTGAAAGGGTTAAATGGAAGGAGTGTCTGAAATCTTGTATTGTTAGGTTTACTAACCCTACTACAGACCATACACACGACAAGGAAAGAGGCATGTCTAATACGATATGTCTACAACACATCGAAAGAAATCCTCCAACGTATTATAGCAGCAGTAGAACGGGGCCCGTTCATTTATCGCGTTCCAAAGGGTTGTTTGTTTATGCAATAAGGTCGGACCTAGTAATATAATCTGGGCTACATTCGCGTATCCCGGTTGAAACGGTACGTGTGGCGCAGAAATTTTCCACGATAAACGAACGCAATTGGACCTTCTATAAGCAGAGCTAAACATGCAAAGTTTCGGAGAATAAAAAACAATGTATCAAGAATATAAGGCCCTTCTTTCACGCAAACTGGCAATAGTCAGCATTTTAGTTTTGGCCAGGTACGTCTGGACCCCTCAATCTACACGTGCCAAATTTTCCTGAGGTCAGCCTCGGTTCAGATCTGTACCCGTCGTTTTCTTTACAGGTTCAACCGGTTCAACCGTTTCAACTGGATACGCGAATGTACCCGAGGTGCTACTTTCAGGCAAGCCTTGAAAAAGCCTTGCAAGGCTTGCATAAATATTTGCAGGTCTGCCAGGATTTATACCCGAAAAAGTTACATTAAAATACTGACAAACCAGTTGAACCGGATACGTGAAAGAGGCCCTGGTCTTCCTATTACACCTACCGATCATCAAGCGTGTCTTGGTAGTCTCATCGACGTATGCGGCCATGGCTTTAGAGATTGCCAGTCTGATGGCCCCAGACTGACCGGATGGTCCTCCGTCAATAGTTGTGGCATACACATCCACTTTCCCTAGCAGGTTACAGACCACCAACGGAGTCATAATTTGCTCCCTGTGACAAAGAACAGTGCATGAAAATATAGTCAATACCACAACTAACATAACAACATAACTCATTCACCCCTGAAGACACATTTGAACTCTTTTAATTCAAAGGTTGGAATAGTTCATTATGAAATTCCAGGGGTGAATGAGTTAGTAGGTTAATACAATGTATTAAAATAGGATTAATTTTTTTTTCTTAATTTCTTTCGTCCAAAATGAATAAGTATTTTTAGGTATATTATTTTGCACTTAATAAGTTTGAAACTCAGGACATTTCATTGTAATAATTTTAAAATTGCAAAAGTTTTAATATAAACATAGTTTTTTTAATAAGGCCCCTAAAAGGAGGAGAGAATCAGTATCCTGGTCGTTGAGGGTCGTAAGTAGATTATCGGAGGAATCTACGATGGATACCCGTAAGTGTTCACTGGCACTCCATCAAGGGATATAAACACAAATTTTAAACAGAAGGAGCAGCAATATCTTGATTCCGTAGTTTATTTACGGTTTAGAAGTTTTGGCTGGCTTGGTCAGCCGTCATCAGAACAACAGACTGGTATCCATTTTTATGACAATTCTCTGTATTGTTGTTGTTATCACAATGTACAATTGATGTACATAATTGTACTGATGTCACAGCTGAGGGTTACTTTTACCAACACCCTTGAAAATTCTCGATGAACATTCTGATAACAACTGGCCTAGCTAGCCAGCCACTACAATTACAATGTTTACGACAGATTCAAATTTCACCTTTATGCAATATTAAGTGAATTATACCACTTGATAAAACTGAGGCCTACAGTACATCAATTTATTACATACTTACTAATAAATACTTTTTTTTGCATATGCGATACGACACAATTGCTCTTACACATATTAGCCCTCGCCGTATCAATCCCCAAAAGCTGTATCAGCCCCCGCCGTATCACACCCCAAAACCCATATCAGCCCGAAAAACCCGTATCACACCCCTTTTCGACATTTTTCGTTTTTCAATATTTCAAAAGGAAAAATATATCATAAGATAGTAGCTTTTATTAGTAAGTATGTAATAAACAGAATAAAGCATGCCTTTTTCCACATTCAAACCCGGTATCAACCTTCGGCCCTTGGGCTGATATTGGAGTCTCGGGTTGATACTGGGTGTGATATGGAAAAAGGCATGTATTATTCTCTATATAATCTATCCCTATCATGAAGGTATGATTTAGAAATATCAACCCAAGAAGGAGGTGATATTCTTTATTGTCTAACTCAAGGCTTGCTAAAAGCCATTAAGGTTACACAATCAAGAATCTCATCCCAAGGGTTGAGATTTCTCGGGCATTCCCTGTACTGGGGATAATTATTTGTCCATCATCCCATTGATGTTCCAGGATAATGGTAACTGGTATTTGTGATCTTGGGTTTTCCCACCAATTTCTGCATGCTCTTGTCTAATGAAAGCTGATTGTGATGTCATGTGTTACTGGTCCCATGGCGTCATCTTATTGCTCCTTAAAAATATTTTTATGATGTGAAGTCATGGTGCTGTCTGTCTTGCCCAAGAGGGTGACAGAGAAATGGCACCCTAAGGGGTGACAGAGAAATCTTGAATAAGTAAAACAACAGATGATCTGTGAATGGTAGAAAAAATTCACGTCATGAGATGTGTGGAGCAAGGATCAATGTGTTCCTGGAGTAAACTGTACTTAAAGTCACTGCAGCACATGTGAATCCTTGTCATTTATACAGGTTTCCTGCGTCAACACTTACCTGTGTGTAAGATCACTGAAGTATAGTATGTCTTTCCCGTTGATATCAAACTTTCCTGTCCCGTTGAGATACACCTTCACCGATGCTTTACAACTTTTTCGAGAACCTGTCAACAGAAAAGAAATGGCCAAATGTGAAAGTGAATACAGGGTGTAGACAGTGGGAATGTGTGTAGGAGGGAGTAGCAATGACTTGGGGCTGAGGGTTTGTGGGGCAATGGATTTGAGCTAGCTTAGTAAAAATTGGTAGAGAGAAGGGGATAAGTACAAGTAGGTTTAGCCTATTGAGAGGAAAGTGGTGAGTAAGGTTGAGGGCTTCAAGATTGGGACTGGATAGAGGTTGGTAACTGTGTAAAGGAGAATACAGTCAAGCTTAGTTGAATGGGTGTGATGATAGGTGGGGCCAATTCTGAAATGAGAAATCGGGAGTGGGTTGGTGTGTGATGTGTCAAGGATGTGAGTGAGGAGGGATGGTAATGTTGATGGTAGAGCATGATGAACAAGAGAGGAAGAGTGTGACTCATGGCATCATCAATATCCAGGGGTCATGCTCCCCGTACGCGCTCTGTACCCCTGGAATATGTCATGGCAAAATCAGAGGCTTGGTGTGCAGCACCTTGTGGATGGGACGAGAAGACTAGTTTGACTCTCTGAGGTACATCAAAAGGATCTTGCGGCCGCGTAATGGTAAAACTTACTGGCTTTGAAGTCAGGTGTCGCTCCTCTGTAATCCTTAAAGACAAGAGATCCCAGAGGGATCTTGGCGCCCACCTTTGTACCATCTTCATTAGTTCTTTGTCAGTTCGATCTTTTCTCTTCTTTCCTCTAATCTGTTTGATCGAGTCATGTTAACAGTAAATGCACCTTGAGGTAACTTTTGATCTAAACTTAATACTGATGTGTATGAAAGCCAACCTTCAAAGTGAGTTTGTCATTTCACATATTTACTAGTACAGTACTTAATGTGAAAGAAATAGAATCGATCATTGCAATATGAGAAAGATCTGTTAAGTTCTTCTTTTAATCCATTTTGTTTTTATGATCAGTCTCAAAATATAACATACACAACGAGGGATCAAGGGGAACCTACATTTAAAATTTGAGAAAGATCCCTCCCGTACTTCCCGAGAAATAGCGATAACAAACTTTCACTATCAAAATCCAAGATGGCTGCCTGTCGGCCATGTTGTTTATCCGATCAGTCTCTAAAATTGCCCTGCACAGCTAGGACCAAGGGGAACCTACATATAAAATTTGAGAAAGATCCCTCTGGTACTTCTTGAGAAATCAGATGATGGTGGGCTAAAAAGGTATCAGTCTAGCGATTGGTCAGGATATTTTACCTGACATCAAACAAATAGCTAGCCGTGTGCCTTCAATTTTGCTATGACATATATTCCAGGGGTGCAGAGATTGAGAGTGAGCGTAACTCCTGGATATCAAAGATGGACTGATGGTGGAATTGGAAAAGGGATGACGTATTGGGGGTGGTATGTGGAGCCTAAAGATTGGAGAAAGGATGATGGATAGACGGAGATTTGAGGATGGCAGAATAGGGATGGATGGCAGGGAGATGAATGTGTTTTAGGCTGTAAATGGAGACGGGTTGATATATTGAGGGTGATGAGTTGATACTAGAAGTGGAGAAGGAATGGCAGGCTAGGGTTGTTTTTGGCAACGGAGAGGATGGTATTTAAGACTGGAGGTGCTGGAGGGATGGTGTATTGAGGGTTGTATGTTGATGGTGGATTGGTGTTAGATAGCAGGGATATGATGTAGTTTGATTCAGTTTGGTTTGAATTTATTTTGTTTAACGTCCTTTTAACAGCTAAGGTCATTTAAGGATGTGCCTCCATGTGTGTTGTGTATGCGTGCATGTGTGTGTCTGGAGACAGGGTATGTTGGTGTAATTGCCTCCTTGTGAAAGCGCGGAACTGATGCCGACTTTATAGTGCTACCTCACTGAAATACCATGCCGAATGCACCCAGCACAGCATTCCGCCCGGTCACATACTGACAACAGGTGAACCAGTTGTTGCCGTTCCCCTAAATACTGAACAATAAGCAGGTAGTAACAACTACCATTTTGAAGGACTTTGGCATGTCCCAACCTAGGGTCAGAACACATTGCCTTCCTCACCTGGGCAAACACTCAACATTAAAGCCAAAAGTGAGGTGATGCCAAGCAAGGCACTAGGAAATCAAGTCAGAAGTAGCTAGGCTGGAAGCAGTATAAGGTGGTCATAGTTAGATTAAGTACCTCAGTATGTCCAGGTTTGGGAGCAATCAGGTAGACATATATAAGGTAATGGGTAAAATCAGTAAACCTGTTACTTATAGCATACCTTCACCAGGATAATAGAGTTCCCCATCATCGTCAACTTCAGGCTAAAATAAAAACAAGCTCAGAGTAACTATACATTGCTGTATGATAATTTCAAAACTAAAGACTGGGACAAGTCCAAAAATATCACTGAGACAACATAGTTTCAAGGTCATACTTTTAGATTTCAAATTAGCAAAAAATACGACAAAACTAAACATGATGGGGGCCATCATAGGAACAATGCATACAAAGATTGATGAAAATATCTGCCAAGTGAGATTTACGACATCATTGAATTTATGGAGACTTATTGATAATGGAATCTTTCCCTGGGGTGATACTATTTTTTGTTGGACAATGGATAGTATGCTTGCCTTTCACCAACTAGGCGGCCAGGATTTGATTTCCTTATTGGACGTGGGGGTCATCATAAACATTATAATCAACCATCATGAGTTTGGGGAGCCAGAAACCCATATGTTTCTCTTTGGAATGTACCGTACATTGGTCCCGTTTCCGATCAGAAAAACAATTGCCATGAACTTATGTTAGAAAATTGACATGCCCATGGTGTCACCCATCAGTGGGTAACCAGAAATGTTTTTGACCATGGAACCTTCAAATGGTTATAGAGTGGAAGACAGAAATGTAAATTGTTTATAAATGCACGACGGATGACGTCAGACAAAACGTGATTGCAATATATATATATATATATTATAAAAAGAAAAATCTTAACAACAAGTCTTTAGTACTTTCATCTCTTCTAGGAGATTCTTCTGATTTATAATATATATATATATAATAGGACAACTTCGTCTCAGGTGACCTAAAAACTTACTGCCATATGTTTGTACACAAGTGTTGATATCAAGGGTTTCCTAAACGACATCAGGAACTCTTCTTCCTCGTGACAAAGGGTGTGGTCCTTGAGTTTATCCATGAGTCTGATAAAACGATCATACTGCAAAATCATACAAATTCACAACTTAAAGAAATTTTAGAAATGGATTGTAGAAAATATACTATGTATGCAGGAAAAACTTTGTAAAAGTGTTAGTGCAAAATATCCAGAAATTCAATCTTTCAAGTCAAAATTTGGAATAATACTACATACTGAATCTAAACACTGGTGCAGCAGGCAAGGAATAATCACTTAAAATACAAGAAAGGGGAGCGCCTATTTGATAATAAGAATTAAAACTTGATCGAAGTGCCTTGAGGCAGGGTGATAATGCACTTGATCTAAACCCTCAGGCAGGATTGGAATAAAATGATTGCAAATTGATCTAAGCCCCTTGGGCAAGTTAGGAATATAACAAACTTGATCTAAACCCTAGGGCAAGCCAGGAATAAAGATTATGAATTTGACCTAATTATAAACCGTAGGGCAAGCTAGGAATAAAGATTATGAACTTGACCTAGGTAATTATAAACCCGAGGGCAAGCCAGGAATAAAGATTATGAACTTGACCTGGGTAATTATAAACTTGAGGGCAAGCCAGGAATAAAGATTATGAACTTGACCTAATTATAAACCCTAGGGAAAGCTAGGAATAAAGATTACAAACTTGCTATAACTCTTGTAGTAGGCTAGGAATAAAATTGTAAACTTGATTTAAACCCCACGGAAGGCTCAACTCTGGAGGACTGCATTTTTTCTAAAAATAATATCATAAGTTGATATTAACCCTGGGGTAAGCTAGGAATAATATAAGAAACTTAATTCAAGCTCCTGAGGCAGACTAAACCTCTTGTCAAACTTGGAATAAGATTACAAATTTACTTAATCTTAACACATGGACATATGACACAGCTGTGTGTGCCAGGTATATGGTACATCTGTTTG
>NW_018406842.1:0-381 GCF_002113885.1 Mizuhopecten yessoensis
CATGTCTCGATCAAGTAGAGTATTGAGGATGTCATCAATATGATACCAATGAACCTAATAAAATATAGGTTCTGATCCATCAAGTATGAAGTTATTTACAGGTAATTATACATTGTCAACGTATAACCATATTTATGAGAATTACGGTACTAAAACTTAATGTAGCAAACGATACAGATGGATGTTTCACATCAACCTGAACCAAAAACACAATGAACATGTTGGTATATCTGTAGTACAACCCTCTCTATATGAATTCAGCTTTACTATCACTGTAACAGATACAGTAATTAGATGTAAGAGGTATACATCACTGCTGAATACAAATGCAATGTTTTCCATCCTGTATAAAAAGTACAGTAAAACATACATGGACATGCA
>NW_018406842.1:1540-3276 GCF_002113885.1 Mizuhopecten yessoensis
TAGATAGTACACACGTGTGGTCATACCACATATATATACTCACACACACACCATACACACATAGATAGTACACACTTGTGGTCATACCACATATATATACTCACACAAATACCATACACACATAGATAGTACACACTTGTGGTCATACCACATATTTATACTCACACACACACCATACACATGTAGATAGTACACACTTGTGGTCACACCACATATATATACTCACACACAAACCATACACACATAGATAGTACACACTTGTGGTCATACCACATATACATACTCACACACCCAACATACACACGTAGATAGTACACACTTGTGGTCATACCACATATACATACTCACACACACACCATACACATGTAGATAGTACACACTTGTGGTCATACCACATATACATACTCACNCATAGATAGTACACACTTACTCACACACACCATCACACATACATGTAGATAGTACACACTTGTGGTCATACCACATATACATACTCACCCACCCACCATACACACGTAGATAGTACACACCTGTGGTCATACCACATATACATACTCACACACACCATACACAAAGTACATAAGTGTGTGTGGCATATCTTATCAGTAGGGAACACACAAGTGCACAGTTACACATGTATGAATGAGTGCACTATACACCTTTGCACATGGTAAACCGTTACACATGAAACCATGAGTGTGACCTACATGTTCATTTACACATATATATGATACATGTTAGTGTACATATGTTGCAGTGTTATACTTATGGTACACACATATATATATAGGTGTATGTTTGTGATAACAGTCACCAAAGGTCAACCATTCCCACAAGTGTGACCTCGTCCAGAAATGCAAAGTCAGTAACAAATACAACAATATCATATCTAACACATTCTTACATAGCCATATAAACTTTGATTATTTATGTAATTTCCATGTTTCAAATCTCCTATGTCGTTATATGGACCATTTCATGTACACATGTATATATTATAATAAGAATTCCCTGAAGATGAATTATTCAGATTGTCTGTCCAGGAGACAGATCTCCATACATGTGTTGATTACATAGTTAGCTATCTACACATTACTATCATGGAGGGAGAATCTCAGAGGACCACAATGATATATTGATATGGGGACTACTTATACATAGTCAATCTTCCAGGGGGATTCCTTTCTCAGAAGATCATGTGCTGTTTGGCTGGCTATTTATACATCAACTAATCCTGAAAGGGAATCCCCACAGCTGGGTGATGTATTGATTGTATTGGATGACTAGTAACTTTGTATGTATTGTATTACATTTACCATCTTTTGAGGAGGATTTTCTGCGGGTGACTTATTGATTATTGATGTTTAGATATAATAATATATACACGTATCAATACCTTGGAGAGGAATTATCAGGTGGCATTTTGAAATGATGGACTATTGTTCGACTCCTAGCGGAGGCATTAAAAAAATAATGACCTCTGTTACATTGGCGCCCATGTAGGGACCCGGGAGATTTTACAAAAATACTTGGCGGTACTCGCAAAAGGAATCGCTATGATCCCTGGAAAACTCGGGACATGCTCTTTCCTGGTGGGGGAGTATGTCACCCTGGTAAAATACTAGCAACTTCCTACCGACTCAGCTAGAGAGAATTTCTTTTCAGCTCATTCGGTAGAGCGTTAGACTAGTAACCAGAGGTCCCGTGTTCGACTCCTAGCGGAGGCATTAAAAAAA
>NW_018406843.1:0-382 GCF_002113885.1 Mizuhopecten yessoensis
AATTGGCTACCCCTGATAGCGGTCATGGTCATCCTAACTAACACAGCGATCTTTTCTGTAACATATCCAGGTAAATGACTCGACACGGTAGCATTTGCATTGTGATTTTTATGAAAATTTACATAAAAAGTTACAAACATTTTGTCAACTTAAAACATAGATATGATTTTAAAGTAAAATAAAATCGTCGAGTAGAGAAATAAAAGAAGTTAAAGAATATGAAAATTTTAAATAAATTCAGTGTAAAATTGTACTTGTTCTTTTGAAATGCGAAATAAACACTTAACTATCTCATACAACCTTTCGATTCACCTGTTGAAACACGAATCAGTAGCACATCGTATATCTGAAAGAAGTTGCATAATGTTACCATACAAAAGGA
>NW_018406843.1:4989-5676 GCF_002113885.1 Mizuhopecten yessoensis
TGGATGCTCGAGCAGACAAAAAACGATAGCTGAATCATTTACGTAATATAAGATCCAGTACAGGCGATGTTCGGCGTGGGGTCTGGCTTTACTGAAACGAAGATGCCCAGGGGCGAAAATTGAAGTACATGTACCGATGGGGGATGGTGCACCCCCGCTGAGTTAATTGGCTACCCCTGATAGCGGTCATTGTCATCCTAACTAACACACCGATCTACTCGACACGGTAGCATTTGCATTGTGATTTTTATGAAAATTAACACAAAAAGTTACAAGCATTTTGTCAACTTAAAACATAGATTATGATATTGAAGTAAAATAAAATCGTCGAATAGAGAAATAAAAGAAGTTAAAGAATATGAAAATTTTAAATAAATTCAGTGTAAAATTGTATTTGATCTTTTGAAATGCGAAGTAAACACTTAATTATCTCATACAACCTTTCGATTTCACCTGTTGAAACACGAATCAGTAGCATATCGTATATCTGAAAGAAGTTGCATAAAGTTACCATACAAAAGGACGGTTTTATATACTGGGCATGTTTGTGTCAATTATAAGATATTGAGGATACACTTTGTTTCCTATCAAAATATCTTTTTTTTATGCAGAATAAAAAAAGGAAAAATAAAACTATTATGTAAGAAAAGTATTTTAAAAGAAACGTTGCCGTAATTCGTCAGATAC
>NW_018406844.1:0-382 GCF_002113885.1 Mizuhopecten yessoensis
TTGAAACAGTCTGTAGCTGATGTCTTTACTTGCCCTGATAGACTTACACATGTCCCAAATATTAGGCTGGCAAATACAATTTATATCTAACTCATTCACCCCTGAAGTTTCATAATGAACTATTCCAACCTTGAATTGGAAAAGTTCAAATGTGTCTTTAGGGGTGAATGAGATAAAGTAAAAGGAACCACTAGGTTTAATTATAATAAATAACCATTGTGAAATGTGAAGTATTTGTTCATGTCCGTTTCAAAAGAAATGTTCCATAAAAAAATCACATGTTGCAATGCATTTTAGAGAGTTGTAGTTGTTCGAAATTTGAATGTTTGAAAATAGGTATTAAAAAAAAACCACCACAAAATCACCAGGACCTTTACATTAC
>NW_018406844.1:10150-10982 GCF_002113885.1 Mizuhopecten yessoensis
AATTGATCATCACAAGTTTTACTTCTACATGAAAACATTCAAGAGTTGTTAAGATTTGGAGTAGACCTGAAAAATGATTAAGCAAACAGTTTTACTGAAAAAGTTTACCAGGAACTGCTTTCAAATAAAAACAAAGTGAGCAGAGGCTAACAAAGATATACCCCAGCCCCCTCTTCCCCAATACACCTGCTGTTACCCACTGCATGATTTTAAGAGGTGACTTAATATGGGAATTCCTGTAGAATTAGGGTTTGGTGCTTGTACTCTCTACACTGAAACAAAAAAAGCAACCAAAATAAATCTGCTGCAACCATTGCAATGTTTTGGGATCTTTACATTTCTCTCTGCTTCTAACAACCCTTTGTTTCCTAAGGCCTTGCTTGGCAATACCTCACTTTTAGCTTTAATGTTGAATGTTCGCCCAGGTGTGGAAGGCAATGGGTTCTGTCTCCGTGCTGGGACATACCAATGGCCATACAAATGGTAGTTGTTATTCCCTGCTTCAGATTCACCATTTGAGGTAATAGCAACAGTTGGTTCACCCGTTGTTTGTATAATGTGACCGGGCGGAATGCTGTGCTTGGTGCTTTCTGCATGGTATTTCAGTAAGGTAGCACTATAAAGTTGGTATCAGAATTTGCACTATCACAAGGTGGCAATTTCAACAACATACCTTGCCTTTAGGAAACATACACACATGCATGCATACATAACACACATATATCCTTGGATTACCTTAGCTGACATTATACCCTACACACCGAAACCCAAACTCTTCCCTCTCCCTAATTTATCTGTGACCTTTGACCCTCTAACCCTGACTTATGACCAC
>NW_018406845.1:0-382 GCF_002113885.1 Mizuhopecten yessoensis
TTATTAGATCGTGATGACATCAGATTCAATCAGGTATGCCTCATTGGAGGAAAATGCGCATAACCCTGGCCTGCCCATATGCATTTGTTGCTTAAGTCATATTAAAACTTGTCTCATATAGGAGATGATAAATCTATAGCTATAGTTCATGGGAACAGTGGTTATTGAGTGATATTGGATGTCAATATTGTTGACCAATTATCAAACATATCTTTGATTTAAGTTTAATAATTTGAAATACTTGTTTTAAGTCGTTATCAATTTTTTTCTTGTGCATTATGTACAACATTTAGCAAATATTACTGAAATCTCAAAGACATAATTGTTGCAGGTCTGATTTGGTAAGCATGAAGTGTTATGAAGTGCCAGTTTGCCAACCTGA
>NW_018406845.1:2021-2391 GCF_002113885.1 Mizuhopecten yessoensis
GATAAATTAGTCCTATTATCATTAACACAGTTTCGAAGTTCCATAGTGGGATCTGTATATATACATATACTTAAAATATATGTTTCTTCTATGAAATGATGCTGATGTATTCAAGGTATATTATGTTTTATTGTAGGTTTAGTATTAACCAACTTTTAGTCAAATTTCAAAAATTGAATGGGTGACCTCACAGAGTATATATTGCTATTCTCCCACAAAAGCATATCATACAGTTACAACTATCATATCTACAGTGTCTATGTCTGATTCATGACAATACATTTTTTTCTTTTTTCTCCAGAATGTCCAACTTTTCTTGGCAGATCCAGACCTACCATCAGGATGAAGTGTCCTGTAAGACACTGCAAGA
>NW_018406846.1:0-383 GCF_002113885.1 Mizuhopecten yessoensis
ACCCTGACATAGTATAGATAGACATGTGTCCTTACCCTGACATAGCATAGATGGACATGTATCCTTACCCTGAAATAGTATAGATGGACATGTGTCCTAACCCTGACATAGTATAGATGGACATGTATCCTAACCCTGACATAGTATAGATGGACATGTGTCCTTACCCTGACATAGTATAGATGGACATGTGTCCTTACCCTGACATAGTATAGATAGACATGTGTCCTAACCCTGAAAAAGTATAGATGGACATGTGTCCTTACCCTGACATAATATAGATGGACATGTGTCCTAACCCTGACATAGTATAGATAAGCATGTGTCCTAACCCTGAAATAGTAGAGATAGACATGTGTACTTACCCTGACATAGTATAGATG
>NW_018406846.1:1567-1920 GCF_002113885.1 Mizuhopecten yessoensis
ATCATTTTCATCATTTCGTCCTGCCTTTATGTCAGGTTCTGAAAAACAAATCCAGATATGACACATTTAAGATGTACCAAGTAATAACAGCAGCCACGAGGTTAACGTTATAATGGAGTGACGACATTCGAATCAATACACTGCCGTTATGTATAGTTAAACACATTTGTTCCTGCAAATATCATCATCAGCCAGCCAGCTTCGAAATATTTCTATCGCATCAAGAAAATCAAATAAAGGAGAACAACATCCGCCTTATGTAAAAAATATGGAGGAATTCAATGAAATACTCCGGCAAGCTGGTAAAGGTTAATTAAGCATTGAACTGTTTTTGTATGGTATTTATGATCTAT
>NW_018406846.1:3042-3684 GCF_002113885.1 Mizuhopecten yessoensis
ATGTCTCGTGCTGCATGGTAATTAAATTCGCATCAACGACCCAGCTTCCAAAGAGTCTATATAGTGACAATGCTATGCACATGTAAATACATGATATTCAATTAACTGGTTTAAAAAGGAAATTCGTTACACCTCAAACGTAGGCTATTGACTTAGAGTATGTGTACTTACCACATCTCCACCTCACAATGGCAATATCATTGTTAAGATGCAGACACTTTTAGGCCATACAATACAAGGTTCCGTATTACACACTGTGATTAAACTGTATGATGTATTACTCCAGTAGCTAGAACAATGCGATTTGATACTGCCTGGTGGAACCTTCTACACTCGGCGCCGGACCTCAGCACCTTGTTCCTCTTCCATTACCCCAACCTTTTTCTTGTTTACCTTCCCCTTTATTGATATTGATGTATGTCTTGTTCTGACCTCAGCTTTTTCATTTCTGTATACATGTGTTTAAATTGGTAGCCAGAACGCCGTTTTGGCCAGAACTGATAGTCTGTTGTTTGCTCTGCTTAAATCAAGGAATTTAAACAACAATACGTTCTGAGCAGTTCTTTATTTTACGCTATGGTCATGTGATGTCGTTATTCCGTTCACAAATCAATTTGTTTGGTTCATGTCTTCAGAAAAAAA
>NW_018406846.1:3740-4305 GCF_002113885.1 Mizuhopecten yessoensis
TTATCTATACTATGTCAAGGTAAGGACACATGTCAATCTATGCTATGTCAGGGTTAGGACACATGTCCATCTATACTATGTCAGGGGAAGGACACATGTCTATCTATACTATGTCAAGGTAAGGACACATGTCAATCTATGCTATGTCCTACCCCTGACATAGCATAGATTGACATGTGTCCTTACCTTGACATAGTATAGATAAACATTTGTCCTTACCCTGACATAGTATAGATGGACATGTGTCCTAACCCTGACATAGCATAGATGGACATGTGTCCTTACCCTGACATAGTATAGATAGGCATGTGTCCTTACCCTGACATAGTATAGATAGACATGTGTCCTTACCCTGACATAGTATAGATGGACATGTGTCCTAACCCTGACATAGCATAGATTGACATGTGTCCATCTATACTATGTCAGGGTAAGGACACATGTCTATCTATACTATGTCAAGGTAAGGACACATGTCAATCTATGCTATGTCAGGGTTAGGACACATTTCCATCTATATTATGTCAGGGTAAGGACACATGTCTATCTATACTATGTCAGGGTA
>NW_018406847.1:0-383 GCF_002113885.1 Mizuhopecten yessoensis
ATAACACGTCTGTACTAAGGATACTGAGGATATGATAACACGTCTTTACTGAGGATATGATAACATGTCTGTACTGAGGATACGATAACACGCCTGTACTGATGATACGATAACACGTTTGTACTGATGCTATGATAACACGTATGTACTGAGGATATGATAACAGGATGCTACTGAGGATATGATAACACGTCTGTACTGAGGATATGATAACACGTCGGTACTGAGGATATGATAACATGTCTGTACTGTGGATATGGTAACATGTATAAACTGGGGATATGATAACACGTCGGTACTTATCATATGATAACACGTGTGTACTGAGGATATGATAGCAGGACGCTACTGAGGATATGATAACATGTCTGTACTGTGGATAT
>NW_018406847.1:1606-2838 GCF_002113885.1 Mizuhopecten yessoensis
TATAAAACACGTCTGTAATGAGGATATGAAAACATGTCTATACTGAGGATATGATAACACGTCGGTACTGATGATATGATAACACGTCTATACTGAGGATATGATAACACGTCTGTACTGTGGATATGATAACATGTATACACTGGGGATATGATAGCACGTCTGTACTGATGCTATGGTAACACGTCTGTACTAATGCTATTATAAAACACGTCTGTAATGAGGATATGATAACAGGACGCTACCGAGGATATGATAACACGTCTGTACTGTGGATATGATAACATGTATACACTGGGGATATGATAGCAGGTCTGTACTTGGGATGTGATAACACGTCTGTACTGGGGATATGATAACACGTTTGTACTGAGGATATGATAACAGGACGCTACTGAGGATATGATAACACGTCTGTACTGTGGATATAATAACATGTATAAACTGGGGATATGATAATACGTCTGTACTGAGGATATGATAACACGTCGGTACTGAGAATATGATAACACGTCTATACTGAGGATATGATAACACGTCGGTACTGATGATATAATAACACGTCTATACTGAGGATATTAACATGTTTGTATTGAGGATATGATAACATGTCTGTAATGAGGATATGAAAACATGTTTGTACTGATGCTATGATAACATGCCTTTACTGTGGATATGATAACATGTATACACTGGGGATATGATAGCACGTCTGTACTTGGGATATGATAACACGTCTGTACTGGGGATGTGATAACACGTGTGTACTGGGGATATGATAACACGTTTGTACTGAGGATATGATAACATGTTTGTACTGGGGATTTGATAACTTGTTTGTACTGGGGATATGATAACATGTCTGTACTGTGGATATGATAACATGTATACACTGGGGATATGATAACACGTCTGTACTGATGCTATGATAACACGTCTATACTAATGCTATAATAACACGTCTGTAATGAGGATATGAAAACATGTCTGTACTGATGCTATGATAACATGTCTGTACTGTGGATATGATTACATGTATACACTGGGGATATGATAGCACGTCTGAACTTGGGATATGATAACACGTCTGTACTGGGGATGTGATAACACGTCTGTACTGGGGATATGATAACACGTTTGTACTGAGGATATGATAACATGTTTGGACTGGGGATTTGATAACATGTTTGTACTGGGGATATGATAACACGTCGGTACTTATTATATGATAA
>NW_018406848.1:0-383 GCF_002113885.1 Mizuhopecten yessoensis
AGCAGTTTGGCTATGACCATCCATCAACATCGCAATTGCTCTACCACTCTGAATTTGCGTTAAGCGTGGCATCTCACTAAGATGACCGTATTATTTACTAAGATGACCGTGTTGCCGTTTTTAGTATCGTTTCAATATCCTGTTATTTGCCGAGAGCCATTTTACTATCGTTTCACTATCCTGTTATTTACCTACAAGGAAATAAAAAATGTATGTCTGTATGACTGACTGAGAGGACGGTGTCGTCGTTTTTACCATCGTTTCACTATCCTGTTATTTACTGAGAGGATCGTGGCGCCGTTTTTACTATCGTTTCACTATCCTGTTATTTACTGAGTGGACCATGTAGCCGTTTTTACTATCGTTTCACTATCCTGTTATTT
>NW_018406848.1:3689-4153 GCF_002113885.1 Mizuhopecten yessoensis
TTCGCCGTGTTTACCATCGTTTCACTATTTTGTTATTTCCTGAGAGGACCGTGTAGCCGTTTTTCCTATCGTTTCACTATCCTGTTATTAACTGAGAGGACCGTGTAGCCGTTTTTATCAACGTTTCACTATCCTGTTATTCAATGAGAGGACCGTGTAGCCGTTTTTACTATCGTTTCACTATCCTGTTATTTACTGAGAGGACCGTGCAGCCGTTTTTACTATCGTTTTACTATCCTGTTATTTACCTACGAGGAAATAAAGAATGTATGTCTGTCTGACTGACTGAGAGGACGGTGTCGTCGTTTTAACTATCGTTTCTCTGTCCTGTTATTTACTGAGAGGACCCTGTAGCCGTTTTACTATCGTTTCACTATCTTGTTATTTACTGAGAGGACGGTGTAGTCGTATTTACTATTGTTTCACTATCCTGTGTTTTACTTAGAGGACCGTGGCCCCGTTTT
>NW_018406849.1:0-384 GCF_002113885.1 Mizuhopecten yessoensis
TGGCAATTAACAATATACACAATATGCTTGTTGAGGTGAGGTTTTCATCTATTTTCCTGCCTCCTCTTTACGGACTCTTTATTTAATTTTAGTGTCCTGAGTTCTCCTAGAGAGTACAGTGTAGTAAAGTGCATATGCTATTTATAGAAACCCCGACTATCCATACATGGACACTGTTTGTAGCGTTATAGAATTTATCAATGAAATATCCAGTTGAAAAAAACACAATGTGAAAATATAAACTGCGTTTATTGACAATGATATCACGTATACAGTATATATCATCAAGTTATCGACGTGATGTTTTCATGTAATTGCCTTTTTATTTATCTTTAATAGATATTCCTGTTTGTTAAATTAATTAACGACGTCAACAACAAACAA
>NW_018406849.1:790-3309 GCF_002113885.1 Mizuhopecten yessoensis
TTCTCTCTAGCTATAATATACCGTTATATGTCTCTCTAGCTATAATACAACGTTATATGTCTCTCTAGTTATAATATGACGTTATATAGCTCTCTAGATACAATATAACGTAATACAACTCTCTAGAAATAACTGAAATTTAGGTATAAATACAAAATTTAATACTTACAAGACCACTGACGGTATTTATGTTATGCCAACCAACCAGCTTTGGTTATACACCAGGTGAACGAGACGAGTACATTTGTACCTGGTAGACCTGATCCGGAAGTAAAGTCATGCAGTATATGTTTACAAATAGGTGTCATTCACGGAAACTTTGTAGGTTAGTTAGGTAAGTGACAGTCTGTTCGAATTTTTGTCGGATATGATTAGACCACTCGCGAAAAGTTTATTGTTTTGATTTGTTAATGACGTTCTAACGAAAACACAATGCAATTCAACTATTGACTAACCAACGATGTTAAAACAGAGGAAACACTCGAATGTATGGAAGGATGCTTAGATAGAAATCGACATTCGGACATAAAAGGATGTTCTAGCGACGAGGGATGTTTGTAACGTTATAAAGAAGTTAATAGGCACCTTTCCCTTAATGTTGTATTTCTACATTAGAAAATAATCATTTTAAAAAAAAATTAAAAAAAATAAGTATGGATTTCGTACTCATCCAGGACAGAAGTTCGGTAGCAAAAATGGCGTTATAAGTTGTTTTCAAAGTGTAATAGCTTATTACTGTTTTATAGCTTAGATAATGTAGACAATGTATTGTATCATATAACATAAAGATAATGATAACGATTCACAACAGTTATAATTATTTAAGTATTTTCGAGATAACGTATGGTGATTCGGTATCCTATGAAATTTCTTCCGCATTATACTGACAAATGTAAATTGATGTATTTATGTCAAGCAATACAAAAAGGAAACAATTTGTTTTCCAAACACAAAACTGCTTTAAAATGAATCAATATTCTACGCCGTTGATACTAGTAGACAGACTTTGACACGTCACTAGGGGATCATAAATGCTTGCATGCAACTATGCTCAAACGAATTATACGAATGATTGGATCGAGTAATTTTAATCATACTTGTATGATGTTTGCAATATTCAAGAAAAAAATGAAATAGAATGAATATGGAGATGGATAGATATATAGATAAATAAATATATAATGCCTAATAGCAACTATATCACGTGCTTAGTTCAACAGATCTTAAGCCCTAGCTCATAAATGCTTGCATGCAACTATGCACAAACGAATTATACGAATGATTGGATCGAGTAATTTTAATCATACTTGTATGATGTTTGCAATATTCAAGAAAAAAATGAAATAGAATGAATATGGAGATGGATAGATATATAGATAAATAAATATATAATGCCTAATAGCAACTATATCACGTGCTTAGTTCAACAGATCTTAAGCCCTAGCTCATAAATGCTTGCATGCAACTATGCACAAACGAATTATACGAATGATTGGATCGAGTAATTTTAATCATACTTGTATGATGTTTGCAATATTCAAGAAAAAAATGAAATAGAATGAATATGGAGATGGATAGATATATAGATAAATAAATATATAACGCCTAATAGCAACTATATCACGTGCTTAATTCAACAGATCTTAAGCCCTAGCCCATTACACTACGATTTTATCTATAGAACATATTTTTATACATTATGCAAACATGTAAACAGTGTATATTATCAAGTTAACGACGTGCTGTTTTTATTGCTATCTTTTATTTATCTAAAATTAATATTCCTGTTTACAAAATTAATTTACGACGCAAACAACAATTAAATCATCTAAAAACATTTATTGTGCAGTAGTTTGATTTGATGTCTCCATACATTTTCTTCTAAGCAGACATGCACAGGTCGGATGAAGGCCAAAAGTTTGAAGTAAAATATTGACAGATGAGCCATGTCAGTCGTCAACAATCTAAGGCACAATCAGAAACGACACTGGTACAGTACAGTCCTGTGTTTGTCCGGAGACTGCTATAGTTATAGTAGTGTTGTCTCCAGGTTCCTTGGGTTGGGTCATTTCTACTAGCGCTGTTGTGCTGGTCGAATCATCGTTTTGCAAGTATGGTACCGGTATAGCCATCGTGAGCGGGTTATGTAGAAGGATGGCACTAGAAAACTCTTGTGTATCATTAATAATTCCGCGGTTATTGCTTGTGTCACTTACCGTCTTATACAAAAATCTGCAAGTACAACCATAACATCATATACAATATTAAAGTTAGATGGATGTATTTTGTTATCATCAATTTCATTATTAACATGTATCTGTAAAGCAATAGAACTATAGCAATTTCAATGGTTCAACATACGAAGTAACATACAATGTGATGCTATCAGTTGTAACGAGCTTCACACGCTGAAGTTCTATATCTAATTACCATTAGTAATTGGATTTAATTGCGATCCTCTATTTTACAAGGACACCCTACATTGCTTCTAATTCAAGGACAAACTAATAAAATAAGAT
>NW_018406850.1:0-384 GCF_002113885.1 Mizuhopecten yessoensis
ACGTCTTGCGGATTGGTTAGAACTCAACATTGAAAGTCTTGTAGCTACCTCCGACAAGATCACCCTGTATGTCTGGATTGGCACATGTGACCTCACCTTAATACAACGCCCATCCAGACACCTGTACCTACAGAGGGACACTACTGTGATCAGCAAACTTGAAGCACAGCTCAACCGAATTAAAAACATTACAGCAAACTTTGGCCAACAAATTAAAACAATCTTTCTGGAAATTCCGGTATAATCCATTGTAAGCTTGAACCACCTCCACCATCTTTTCTTAAGATTCACAAGTCGATCATATGTTCTTTAATTATTTGATACATATTAGACGCAGTCCTACGGTAAACATCGTTCTCATAGAGCAGCTTACGCTCGGTCATA
>NW_018406850.1:2095-2601 GCF_002113885.1 Mizuhopecten yessoensis
TATCACCACGAGGCCTATGTGGAGTCGTTGAGGACGAAATGATACAGGAAATCAATCCAACAGTCAAATCTCCCAGACCAACTTTAGACTATCTACCAACTGACTCAGAAATAATAGATGCTGATGTACATCACTCCTATATAGAATGTGCACAAGAACAACATGCAGACCGAAAATTGCACAAATGGAACAAACCAATCTGGACTATAAGCAAACCATCGAAATACTACTGCAAAAGCAAAGCCTAGGCGAACCGGGACTCTCAAGCCCCAGCCAATACAGCTGCAACTGCCAACAGCCACACAATGAAACAAACAACTTTGAGGAGATCCTAACAACTAAACTAAAAACCTTCAAAGACGATCTGCTGAAAACGCTTGAGATTCAAAATCTTAAACTCCAGCACCATGTCGAAACAAATAACCTAAAAATGAAGATTCATATACTGAAGATGAAACAAGATCACTCCAACCAAAGCACGAGAAACCAAGGAACCCCAGGAAGCA
>NW_018406851.1:0-384 GCF_002113885.1 Mizuhopecten yessoensis
GCAAAATTCAGTGGAAATCCCGTTTTCTGCTAGGATATTGTCAAGTACTATAGCCCTTTGAGCAGGATCTAAACAGACGACAGAAGAGACGAGGTTCGATGGCAAGTTTGATGACGTTAACGTAAGAACATGATATGTTTACCTAGCAATTAAGCATTTCACAATGATAGCTATGCCATTAGCGTGAAAGTACCGGTGGAGCATGGTCGGGTGTTGATGACACGACAGTTGGCCAAGGTTTGTGTGATGTTAGCGTTACATTAATACATTTATGCATTCTAGTAAGGATCGCACAGTGTTTTCAAATCAATTAGCAAATGCAACAAGAATTTAACATTTAGATACCTTTCACATCGAAAGGATACGTTGTTTTGTTTTAGGGAT
>NW_018406851.1:997-3418 GCF_002113885.1 Mizuhopecten yessoensis
GTAAAGATCATCGTGAAAATGTCAAAAACATTTTTTTTGAAAACGGTATATTTTTTAATTACGTTTGAATTAGTTGTTTTCACAATCGAATTTCTTCGGATCACAGTTCCCTCCACCAACCGCGTAGGCAGCAGCACCGGCCACAGCGCCCCCTAGAGCCTGTCCGGCAACTCCAACACCGGCGGCCCCTACAGACTGCATCACAGAAACGGCACTGCCAGCGGCGATACTGCCACCATAGGTTGACATAAGGGCAGCTCCAGCAGATCCGGCAGCGGTTCCAGCGGCGGAGAAACCAACAGCCCCTAATCCAGCAGTTACTAAAGCGGGANCCAATGCTACGTCAGTCCAACACCAACCTGAACATGGAAATAAATCAACTCATTTATATCGAAATACACCACGACTAGGGATGACACTTATCATACAAATAATGGCTAGGGTCATGTTAATTATGCACATGATTATCCAAACTCATCGTAACTAGAGGTGGCACTTATCACACTCACAATGACTAGTTGTGAAACTTATAACACTAACTATGACAAGGGGTGACACTTATCACATTCACCGTGACTAGGGGTGACACTTATCACACTCACCGTGACTAGGGGTGACACTTATCACACTCACAATGACTAGTTGTGACACTTATCACACTCACCATGACTAGTTGTAACACTAACACACTCACCATGACTAGGGGAGATACTTATCACACTCACCATGACTAGGGGTGACACTTTTGACACTTACCATGACTAGGGGTGACACCTATCACACTCACCATGACTAGGGGTGACACTTATTACACTCGCCGTGACTAGGGGAGACACTTATCACACTCACCGTGACTAGGGGTGACACTTATCACATTCACCATGACTAGGGGTGACAACTATCAAGCTAACCTTGACTAGGGATGACACTTATCACACTCGCCGTGAATAGGGGTTGACACTTACCACACTCACCATGACTAGGGATGACACTTATCCTACTCACCCTGACTAAAGGTGACACTTATTACACTCATCATGACTAGGGGAGACACTTATCACACTCACCATGACTAGAGCTGACAACTATCAAGCTCACCTTGACTAGGGGTGACACTTACCACATTCACCGTGACTAGGCGTGACACTTATCGCACTCATCGTGACTAGGGGTGACGCTTACCACATTCACCGTGACTAGGCGTGACACTTATCACTCTCATCGTGACTAAGGGTGACACTTGTCACACTCACCGTGACTAGCGGTGACACTTACCACACTCATCGTGACTAGGGGTGACAATTATTACACTCACCTTGACTAGGGTTGACACGTATTACACTAACCATGACTAGGGGAGACACTTATTACACTAACCATGACTAGGGGAGACACTTATCACACTCACCATGACTAGGGGTGACACCTATCAAGCCCACCATGACTAGGGGTGACACTTATCACACTCACCATGACTAGTTGTGACAATTATCACACTCACCATGAATAGGGGTGACACTTACCACATTCCCCGTGACTAGTGGTGACACTTATAACACTCACCTTGGCTAGGGGTGACAATTATTACATTCACCGTGACTAGGGGTGACACTTACCACACTCACCGTGACTAGGGGTGACACTTATATCACTTACCATGACTAGGGGTGACACTTATCACACTCGCCGTGACCAGGGGTGACACTTATCACACTCACCATGACTAGGGATCACACTTACCACACTCACAATGACTAGGGATGCTACTTTTGACACTCACCATGACTAAAGGTGACACTTATTACACTCATCATGACTAGGGGAGACACTTATCACACTCACCATGACTAGAGGTGACAACTATCAAGCTCACCTTGACTAGGGGTGACAATTATCACACTCACCATGATTAGTTGTGACACTTATCACACTCATCATGACTAGTTGTGACACTTATCACACTCACCATGACTAGGGGTGACACTTACCCCATTCCCCGTGACTTGTGGTGACACTTAACACACTCACCGTGACTAGAGGTGACACTTGTCACACTCACCGTGACTAGCGGTGACACTTACCACAATCATCGTGACTATGGGTGACACTTATCACACTCGCCGTGACTAGGGGTGACAATTATTACACTCACCTTGACTAGGGGTGACACTTATTACACTAACCATGACTATGGGAGACACTTATTACACTAACCATGACTAGGGGAGACACTAATCACACTCACCATGACTAGGGGTGACACCTATCAAGCTCACCTTGACTAGGGGTGACACTTATCACACTCACCATGACTAGTTGTGACAATTATCACACTCACCATGACAAGGGGTGACACTTACCACATTCCCCGTGATGAGTGGTGACACTTATCACACTCACCTTGACTAGGGGTGACACTTA
>NW_018406851.1:6524-6777 GCF_002113885.1 Mizuhopecten yessoensis
CATCGTAACTAGAGGTGGCACTTATCACACTCACAATGACTAGTTGTGACACTTATAACACTAACTATGACAAGGGGTGACACTTATCACATTCACCGTGACAAGCGGTGACACCTATCACACTCACCATGACTAGGGGTGACACTTATCANAACACTTATTACACTCATCATGACTAGGGGAGACACTTGTCACACTCACCGTGACAAGCGGTGACACTTACCACAATCATCGTGACTATGGGTGACACTTA
>NW_018406851.1:8373-15336 GCF_002113885.1 Mizuhopecten yessoensis
TTGACTAGGGATGACACTTATCACACACGCCGTGAATAGGGGGTGACACTTACCACACTCACCATGACTAGGATGACACTTATCACACTCACCATGACTAGGGGTGAAAACTATCAAGCTCACCGTGACTAGGGGTGACACTTACCACACTCACCATGACTAGGATGACACTTATCACACTCACCATGACTAGGGGTGAAAACTATCAAGCTCACCGTGACTAGGGGTGACACTTACCACACTCACCATGACTAGGGATGACACTTATCACACTCACCCTGACTAAAGGTGACACTTATTACACTCAACATGACTAGAGGAAACATTTATCACACTCACCATGACTAGAGGTGACAACTATCAAGCTCATCTTGACTAGGGGTAACAGTTGTCACACTCACCATGACTAGTTTTGACAATTATCACATTCACCGTGACTAGGGGTGACACTTATCACACTCATCATGACTAGTTGTGACACTTATCACACTCACCAAGACTAGTTGTGACACTAACACACTCACCATGACTAGCGGTGACACCTATCACACTCACCGTGACTAGGGGTGACACTTATCACACTCGCCCTGACTAGGGGAGACACATATCACACTCACCCTGACTAAAGGTGACACTTATTAGACTCAACATGACTATAGGAAACATTTATCACACTCACCATGACTAGAGGTGACAACTATCAAGCTCATCTTGACTAGGGGTAACAGTTGTCACACTCACCATGACTAGTTGTGACACATATCACACTCACCATGACTAGTTGTGACACTTATCACACTCCCCGTGACTAGGGGTAACACTTATTACACTAACCATGACTAGAGGGGACACTTATTACATTCAGCGTGACTTGGGGTGACACTTGTCACACTCACCGTAACTAGCTGTGACACTTACCACACTCATCGTGACTAGGGGTGACACTTATCACACTCGCCGTGCCTAGGGGTAACACTTATTACACTCACAATGACTAGTTGTGACACTTATCACACTCACCATGACTAGCGGTGACACTTATCACACTCACCATGACTAGGGATGACACTTATCACACTCACCCTGACTAAAGGTGACACTTATTACACTAACCATGACTAGAGGTGACACTTATTACACTCACCATGACTAGGGGTGACACTTACCACACTCATCGTGACTAGGGGTGACACTTATCACACTCACGGTGACTAGGGGTGACATTTATCACACTCACCGTAACTAGGGGTAACACTAATCACACTCACCATGACTAGTTGTGACAATTATCACACTCACCATGACTAGGGGTGACACTTACCACATTCTCCGTGACTAGTGGTGACACGTATTAAATTCACCGTGACAAGAGGTGACACTTATCACACTCACCGTGACTAGGGGTGACACTTATCACACTCATCATGACTAGTTGTGACACTTATCACACTCACCGAGACTAGGGGTGACATTTATCACATTCTCCGTGACTAGGGGTGACACTTATCACACTCACCGTGACTAGGGGTGACACTTATCACACTCATCATGACTAGTTGTGACACTTATCACACTCACCAAGACTAGTTGTGACACTAACACACTCAGCATGACTAGGGGAGACACTTATCACACTTACCATGACTAGGGGTGACATCTATCACACTCACCGTGACTAGGGGTGACACTTATCACACTCGCCGTGACTAGTGGTGACACTTAACACACTCACCGTGACTAGGGGTGACACTTGTCACACTCACCGTGACTAGCGGTGACACTTATCACACTCACCATGACTAGGGGTGACACGTATTACACTCACCATGACTAGGGGTGACACGTATTACACTCACCATGACTAGGGATGACACTTTTGACACTCACCATGACTAAAGGTGACACTTATTAGACTCAACATGACTATAGGAAACATTTATCACACTCACCATGACAAGGGGTGACACTTACCACATTCCCCGTGACTAGTGGTGACCCTTATCACACTCGCCGTGACCAGGGTTGACACTTTCACACTCACCATGACTAGAGGTGACAACTATCAAGCTCATCTTGACTAGGGGTAACAGTTGTCACACTCACCATGACTAGCGGTGACACTTACCACAATCATCGTGGCTATGGGTGACACTTATCACACTAACCTTGACTAGGGGTGAACTTATCACACTTACCATGACTAGGGGTGACACGTATTACACTCACCATGACTAGTTGTGACACTAACACACTCACCATGACTAGGGGAGACACTAATCACACTCACCATGACTAGAGGTGACAATTACCAAGCTCACCTTGACTAGGGGTGACAATTATTACACTCCCCTTGACTAGGGGTGACGCTTATTACACTGGCCATGACTATGGGAGACTCTTATTACACTAACCATGACTAGGGGAGACACGTATCACACTCACCATGACTAGCGGTGACACTTATCACACTCGGCGTGCCTAGGGGTAACACTTATTACACTCATCATGACTAGGGGAGACACTTATCACACTCACCTTCACTAGAGGTGACACTTATTACACTCACCATGACTAGGGGTGCCACCTATCAAGCTCACCTTGACTAGGGGCGACACTTATCACACTCACCTTCACTAGAGGTGACACTTATTACACTCATCATGACTAGGGGAGACACTAATCACACTCACCATGACAAGGGGTGACACTTACCACATTCCCCGTGATGAGTGGTGACACTTATCACACTCAACTATCAAGCTCATCTTGACTAGGGGTAACAGTTGTCACACTCACCATGACTAGAGGTGACAACTATCAAGCTCACCTTGACTAGGGTGGCACTTATCACACTCACCATGACAAGGGGTGACACTTACCACACTCATCGTGACTAGGGGTGACACTTTTGACACTCACCATGACTAAAGGTGACACTTATTACACTCATCATGACTAGGGGAGACACTTATCACACTTACCAAGACTAGGGGTGACATCTATCACACTCACAGTGACTAGGGGTGACACTTACCACACTCATCGTGACTAGGGGTGACACTTTTGACACTCACCATGAATAGGGGTGACACTTATCACACTAACCTTGACTAGGGGTGAACTTATCACACTTACCATGACTAGGGGTGACACTTATCACACTCACCATGACTAGGGGTGACACGTATTACACTCACCATGACTAGGGATCACACTTACTACATNACCACATTCACCATGACTAGGGATGACACTTTTGACACTCACCATGACTAGGGGTGACACTTATCACACTTGCCGTGACCAGGGTTGACACTTATCACACTCACCATGACTAGGGGTGACACTTATTACACTCACCATGACTAGGGATCACACTTACCACATTTACTATGACTAGGGATGACACTTTTGACACTCACCATGACTAAAGGTGACACTTATTACACTCATCATGACTAGGGGAGACACTTATCACACTCACCATGACTAGGGGTGACGCTTATCACCCGTGACTAGGGGTGACACTTATCACAGTTATCATGACAAGAAGTGACACTTATCACACTAACCTTGACTAGGGGTGAATCCAGCCATGATGACGAGATAAAATATGGCACAATGAACAGTCTTCATCTTCATTAAATCTGAAGAAAAAAACTCGAAATTGGTTTGTTTTTAACACAAGTAACACTACACCATACGAAATCACAGTATGTGTATGCATGATAGAGCTGATGCAAGAAACTTATTTTCCTAATATCGTGAAATAACAGTATGGACAAGCCACGGCGATTTAGATCTTGTTTGTAACCTCAACCTTCAATTTGAGATGTATCCTCAGAACATTGTTGTATCGGTTTTGTAACTATGACTGACTGTGCAGTTTACTATGTTGTAAGCATTCCAGTAGTTCTTCATAAAAATCCTTATTTTGTTGTCAAGTTTTGTATCATTTGGTTTCGGTTTTTGTTAATGAATGCAGTATTTCTTCAGTTCTACTACCTGTAAGTAACACGGCCTGTTATTGTTGGCGAGCTGTGCCTGTTAGTTTGTCATGTGTAACGAATGCCGTATTTGTGTCTATCATGATGCAGTTAGGTTGTCATGGGTAACGAACGACGTGGCAATCACATGATCTATATTGCATACTTTATATAAAATTAGCTGCTGCAAGTTATAACAAGTAACACTAACCCATACAAACAAACTACACATATCAATGTTTGTCGTTTACATGCAATTAAGGTAAATGTGCTTCTTAGTGAGTGACCAAAATGTTCTATAATTAAATGTACCGAAGGCTAAGGTCCTAAAGTTGTTACAATTTGTTGTGTTTTAATGCAAGAAATAACGTTACACCATTCCAGCAGACTACATAGCTTTGTGTCAACCATGAATTACAGTTAAATATATCTTTGAACACCTTTATATCAACTAGCATGCTTACTTACAAGAGAATTGTTAAAACAGATTGAAAATTCAGTTTATTTATAAGCATTGTTCTTGCTACATTTCATTAGTAACGAACCGGTAATGGCCGCCTCACACTGCAACGGTTAGGTACTACCCAACATGTCTATATACCAGATTGATTAGTTACACAAACTACAGATCCCTTTCATCATACGGTTTCTTTTTTACATCTAACAATTGTCAAACAACACGATTACAACATACCTACCTTCAGAAATCCTTCACAGCGCCGTGAAATGAGGTTCTCAAAAATAATGTCCGATATTGTCGGCCTTGGGATTTGTCAGAATAGCGGTGTCGAGTATCGTCACTACCTTCCGATTCACGAAGCTATACCTGTCAGTATATCATTGGTTATTGATGACGTATCTGACTATTCATATGATAAGCCATTTATTCTGTATTTAGACAGACGTATAGGTTAGATCAACAATTAAAATATTTGTTAGATGATGTACTATTGTCATAAATTATTATCCGTGAAATGATGAATATATTACCAGTAAGAGAGTTAGTAAAAACAATAGAAACACAAAAAAACGGCGCATTGCGTTTTCATGCTCGTATTTTCACATTTCATATTTACCATCTAACGACGTATTTTTGTATTCTATTCTTCTTTACTCATTGCTGGCTACAACATGGACATCAATTATATGATATACATAGGTAAATACAGATCGGGCTGATGATTCTACTTTCAATGGTGTCTTCCAGGTAGCTGTGTTAGTTCCTGCTACAGTTGTAGTTTCAGTTTGACAAAATACACAGCTTCTCGTGTGAGTCAGACTGTTGTGGAAATATGACGACGATTATGTGCAAATGTTATGGTACGATCCATGATCCCATTAGAAATATTTTCTTTTCTTTTGTAATATAAATAGAAGGTCGATGTTTTTGTTATGCTTGTTAGTACACCTTGTTTTAGTCGTCACTTCCCAGGGTAAACGTGGCTTTACTTGATTTGAATGAGATTTACATGCCGAGTATCGCCGATGAAGCAGAAGGCGCTTACTTTTCTGAATTATATGCTCTTATTGGCTTTGTACCTTTGGAAGCTTTCACGTCTACTTTCCCTTTCCATATATTTTGCCCTAGTTTTATCGATTTTTGTTTTTCATTTACGGTTTTGTTAAAAAAAAAAACTTTTTTTTTAATCTTTCTTTTAATCTACTTTTCCTACCTCCGCATTACTGAGTAGTTTTGTTTGAATATCTAATTCTGATACTGGTTTCCTTTTATTTTCCTCGATCGTATGAGTATGTTTTCCCTACAGTCCTCACTTTATAATGTGTTGAGTACAGCCTGGATTGGACATTTATAGCAGATATATTATCCGTATGCAGTAACAACAAAATTGAATTCGATCGATTAGCATTGGATTTCCTCAATACCAGGCATTGCTTCGTCCATTCCTAGACAAACATGTGTATAGCATTCCTTAGTTTTTGTCACTGTTACAATTCTGGCTATGATTAAGTAATTTGCAGAAGGATTTATCTAATGAGTACCAATTCCTTTGCCAAGCATTCGAAAGGCCCACGTTTTTGCCAACATGCTTTTTTTTTGTCATGTGACCAAAATGTTTTCAATGAGGTTCATGTCAGAAATGTTTCCCGCTATGGTAATTTTATATTTCTTTTCTGCTTTGTTCTAAAATATGTTTAAGCTCATAGAATTATGACAGGGAGAAAAAACTAACTGGAAGATATATTCCATTTTAGAGAACACTCAACATTCGGAAACCATCTTAAATCGTTTCCAACTTTCACTTTGGTATAGGGCTAAGTTTACAAAACACCTACCTCTAACAACACTAAGCAGACAGCTTTTGATTAACAATAGTCACTTTTGTACTGATGTTTACAGACAGTTTTAAATATCCTACGGTTTCAGAATAATTTATCAAACTTTAAAAAAAATCTGTTATTGCTGTTTTACATATTAGATATGTTTACCAGCTGTTAAATCGACGAAAGGAATTATCTAACAGCGCTTGCTCGTTTTTACCGAAAAAACCCTATTCAAACTCTTCCTCATAGTCATTTCAGCTGATATAATTTATTTAAATTCGTAATGAAGCATTACATTTATCATGTTAACACAAACCTGACACCCTCTTTTGTTTAAAAGCATTGTGTTGTGTATTTTCAATTAAATTAATATGTACCGTTATTTTATGGGGGAAAATGTTCTATATTTCTAATTGTGCTGTCCCATAAATAACGTTCAGCCAGTTTACCCAATCCAACACCATTTATTGCCTTTGCATGGTATGTTACATGTGTGGATATTGTTTGGTAAAAGTCTGTAATAAACAGAAACAGAAAAGTGTAAGAATACACGTAGAAAAAATGAATTTGAAATATGTAGTAGTTTTAGCATAGACAGCAGTATGGCAACTATGAGCTTCCATAGATCGAAAATTTAGACAAACTGACCATCCCTTCTTTTACGAAAATTCCACAAATATGGGCGAATATTATA